>NC_043963.1:43218352-43463352 GCF_902148855.1 Sphaeramia orbicularis | reverse complement strand
GGATGAATGGATAGATAGATAGATAGATAGATAGATAGATAGATAGATAGATAGATAGATAGATAGATAGATAGATAGATAGATAGATAGATAGATAGATAGATAGATAGATAGATAGATAGATAGATAGAGGAAACATACTATACAAAATCAGTTAGAATAATAAAAACAGACCTGGATAAAACAAAAAAAGAATAATTAAACTGTAAGGTGCAAAAATAAACTAATATTCACATGATCAACGTGCAAAATGTCATTAAAGAACATATTAAGGCTGTTTCCACTCCTCAAAGTCCAAAGATCCTTAAGATTGGTCGATGTTCAGTTAATTTTAGGAGCTTTATAGATAGTTTCACATCAGCTCAGTTGTACATTTTCCCACTATATTTGTTTGTCTTTGTTTTTGTTTTTTTTCCTGTAACTTCTTCAGAAAGCGTTGTCGCACTATAAATGAAGCGTGATTCAGTTTGATGTGGACGATGTGGACTCAGACAGCGCCATGTGGTTGGATCAGGAAGCAGCTGTTTGTAGAGCGTTGTGGCCCCGGGGAGGTTTTACACCTGCACATTTGGTTTGGATCAAACTGAAAAGTCAGGAAGTCCAAACCAAATGAGGAGGAAATGCACTGAGAGAGTTTCCTCTAATTTTAACTGGAAACAAAAGATGCCTATGACTCATTCTAATCCTAGGTTTGGGATTGGGCTTTTTTTTAGTGCAGGTAATACATGTACAAATACGAACACTCAGAGACAGTTGGTTCACTAACCCTTTAACCCACAGGTGTCAAATATGAGGCCCGGGGCCCAAATTTGGCCCGCTAAAGGGTCCAGTCCGGTCCTCGGGATGAAGTTGTGAAATGCAAAAATTCCATTCTTTTAGTTCAGGTTCCACATTCAGACCAATTCAATCTCAAGTAGGCAGGACCAGTAAAATACTATCATAATAACATATAAATAATAACAACTCCAAATAAATATTTTCATGTATTTACACTAAAACAAAGTATAATTTCACAAAAAAAAAATGTAAATAACCTGAACAAATATAAAAAACCTGAAATGTCTTAAGGGAAGTAAATACAACGTTAACAATATTCTGGCTGATTTTAAATGTTTTGTGTATTTGTAGAATTTGTTGTTGTGATCTGTAAGTGGAAATGATAAACTGAAGCATAATATTGTTAAAATTACACTTATTGTTTCAGTTTGTTCATGTTATTCACATTGTTTGAAAGGGTAGTTTATAGATGTATACATTTTCATTGTTTAATTTGACTTTTTTCGCTCTAAAACATTGAGAAAATTTTGGAGTTGACATTATTTATATATTATTATGTTATTATTTCACTGGTTCGGCCTACTTCAGATCAAATTTAGTTGAATGTGGCCCCTGAACTAAAATGAGTTTGACATCCCTGCTTTAACCCCTCAGACATTTCAGTTTACATCTGTATTAGTGTCATAAAAGCTGCCGTGAGTATGTGCATGTGTTCCTTTTCTTTAGTGGTTTTGCTTTTACTGTATTTTTTAGGGTCAAAACGGATGGTATAACAGAAAAAAAGACAAAGAGAGGAACTGAAGTTTTTTTTTTTTTTTGTAATCAACTGTTTTTATTGATTTTAATTTTTAGTTTGCAATAATAAAAAAAAAAACAAATTCAGCATTACACTGGCATCCAATATTTAACCCTTTCATGCATGAATTATGAGAACCTTCACTGAGTGTTTTTTATTCCTCTTTAGGCATGAAAAAAAATAATGCAATTGAAATTATGTTTTATGAACCTGTTTTTCATCGAGTTGCAAAAATGTCTACTCAGCTGGACACTATGTGTTCAATTTTTGAAGCAAAGAAACATGTATTTACTGATACGCTGGGTGAAAACTATGAAATAATTTTTGAAATGTTAAATCTGACATTTTGTCACATTTTAACATATTCACTTTATGGGGATTATATGCAAAAACAACCCAAAAAAATTAATGTTAATGACAGTCTAACAACAATAACAAGCACCTGATTTACACTCAAATACGTTAGTGCAGATCAGGTTTATCAATAACAGCAAAGTTACAGTAATGGCATGAATTGCAGTGTATGGGATGATGCTTAAGTGTCCACTGTGTTGGTTGATATGAAACTAAAATAATAAAATCCTTGAAAATACAATAAGAGAACAGCTGTAGAATAGCTTTCCACTGTAGTGACCACTATGCATGAAAGGGTTAAAAGCCTCTCAGACGTTTACAGACACGTTTAGAGCCCTTTGTCATTACAGTGATATTCGGAATAAGTTCACAAATCATTCATCACAATCGACATGCAAAGAATATGATCGCCTTTGCATCTCTCATTGCCAGACGTTTAATACTTCGTAGGTAGAAGGAGAAACACCCTCCAACCTTTAAGATGTGGGTCAGTGACCTTTAAAGGTCCCGTATTATGCTATTTTTCAGTCACGTCATATAGGTCTCAGAAGCCCAAAAACATAGTATTTAAGTTTGTTCGCCCCAAAATCATCCTTTTTTCGGAGTTTCAGCGGTCGAAAAAGTCACTCTCACCAGCCCTCCTCAGAACAGGCCGTTTCTGGGCCTGCTTCCGGGTATGCAAATGAACGCATCTGTCCACGCCCACTCCGCCTCCCCTCTCTGGGAGAGGACGCGGCTTACGCTAGCGGTACTACGCGCTAATGTTGATGGTGAAGCCATCATACACATGTCTCAGACAGAACGTCTTTCCAAACACTGGCTTTCTTTGCCTTGAGGCGTGATTGAGCCCCGACGGAAAACGGCGGTGTTGTGTCGGGTTCGTGGACCTGACACGGAAAGACGCCTGCCGCCACTAATGCAGGCAGCTGCTAACAAGCTTGATGCTAACTCTACTGATGCCAACCACAAAAGGCCTGTGTTCACAGTAGTTCTGTTGAATGTCTCTGGATATTATCAGCTCTTGCATGTTAACGGGGACGCAAACGTTAGCAGCAGTAACCGAGCTATGTTAGCTGCCATGCTAACGTTAGACGTACACATCAACAACCACCAGCTTATCCGTAATGTAGGGTTATGCAGTAAAGATACAAATAAATGATCAGAACTTACATCTCCCACACTTGTACTTGGGTCACGAAGCGTTGGTACTGCGTCCTTCTTGATTCGGAGTCTTTGTGCTAAGCCGGAGCTGTATGGGCCCATGTTAAAAAAACACTCGTCCGTGAAATGCCGGGCACACACATACAAGCGTTTGGGAATGTTGTTTGGTCCATGACCATCACAGATAGAATCCAGACACTTTTTACGGAGAGGCTCGGAAGTGGGGAGCAAAAATAAACTATCGTGTTGGTGTGTGCAGCCAACAACACCACAACTTGCGTGTCTCGCCTTCGCCATGTTTGTTGTCCAAGAGGTACTTTGCCAGGGCGGGGCTCACTTTGCCAGGGTGGGGGCACAGTCAGGGGGAGGAGTTAAATCCGCTTATGTCGTCATAAACGGAGCCAACTCAAACTCGGCCGTTTGAGCAGGCATTTTCACAAACTGTGGTGTAGCAAGGCAGGGAGGAAACAGACAGTTTTCAAATTCGAACCTCATAATGAGGCTACTGCAACACACACTACTGTAAGAAAACTGTCACAAAGTCAGATTTGCATAATACGGGACCTTTAACACCACCTGACACTAGAGAAAATCCACTGTTATACAAGAGGGTATGCTCAGAAATTCTATGATACATGGAAACCTTTTCTAATGCACACAGAGAAGTTGGATAACCCTTTATTATAGAGAACTTAGGATTCATAGGGACTGCTTTTACTCTATTTACATGTATAATTTAAAAATGTATCCCCCTTCTCATTTAAAATGTATACAATATATGTGGTTGTTTGCAGAATTAAAGCCAATCTGCTAAATGGTACAGTGATTTTTTTTTTTTTTTCGTTAAGAGTGGGGCTCTGTTGGAGCATGGGTGGGAAGCGGGGGATGGGGACTGTCCTTGTTTGTATTGATTCATGTCTCTAACACAATGTCTGTATAGTCTCTGCATAAATATCGATAAAAAAAGATTTTGTGCAACAAAAAATGCAACATTACACAACAAAAAGTGTACACTACACCTACATTACTCCCGTCCCTTCCCACCCCTATTCCCTCCCTTGTGGGACACACAATCTGGTTTTTAAAGTCTGACAAATAAAGTAAAAATCTAAATAACTATATAAACAGAGTATTACTCAGATTACAAACTGGACATATAGAGTTACCATAGATGAGAATCTCAAAAGTCTTAACATCTTCAGCAGCTTTTTTCCACATCTCCAATGTTCTAAGCTAAGCATTATTAATATGGGCAGATGATAGATCACCTCGAGAAGGGCTTGTAGCCGATGCCAAAGAGAGGAATTGAAGTTTTTACTAAATAAGGCACTCAGAATGTACATCAATAAGAGATTTAGGATGTTGAACACGAACTGTGAACTAGTTAAAAAAAGAGCCCCAAAACTTCAGTCCAGCTGCTTTTTGGCACATGGTTGAAGTCTAAAAAGCTGTTACATGGTCAAAACACGGCAAAAACACAGTAAAAAAATAACTAAATTAAAGATAACCATGACAACACTGCAAACAACAGTAAAAACTACAAGGAAAACGATGTTAAAAAAAACCAACAAAACGTCTATTTTTATAGTGAGTCAGTCTCACTCATTTTTCTGTGTTTTGGGGGGGTGCACTGAGCATGCTCAGATGTCTACAGAAAGAACAAGGTCTATTCTATCAACATGTTTTGAAATTTCTCCTATTGAGCAAATTTTTATTATGAATATTTCAAATAAATCATACATTCAGAACGCTCCCCACAGACACGTCAAGGGTTAAAGGAAGGGTGTCAAACTCATTTTGATTCAGGGGCCATATTCACCCCAATTTGATCTCAAATGGGCCACACCAGTAAAATAATGACTTAATAACCTATAAATAATGACAAATCCAAGTTTTTGTTTTAGTACAAAAAAACCCAATTAAATTATGAAAATATTTACATTTTACAAAAAAGATGTGAATAACCTGAAAAAACAGAAATTTCATTTGAAAAATTTGTGCAATTTTGACAATATTATGCCTCGACTTATTATATATACATGTACATTACACACAATGTTACATAAACATTAAGTGACAGGCAGAATATTGTTCAAATTGCACATTTCGGGTTGTTCATCTTTGTTTTTATTTATGTATTTATTTGCATTTTATTGTGAAAGAATCATTTTGTAAATGTAAATATTTTTTTCACTTAAATTTTTTCCACATAATTTTTCACAAAGAAAATTTGTAGTTTAATTATGGGTTATTGTGTTGTTATTTTTACTGGAGATCACATTGGTCTGTATGTGGAACCTGAACCAAAATGATTTTTGACAACCTTGACCGTTCAGGGTAATTTTTGCACTTTCATCCTGCAGGGCCGGAATGGAACATTTGGGGGGCGGATTTGGCCCCCGGGCCGCATGTTTGACACCTGTGGGTTAAAGGATTAAAGAAATGCCTTTTTTACTCCCTCATCAAAGAGAGTGTTCCCATTTCAACATTTAGGATGTTGAATATGGAACACGTGTGCTCCATTTTGGCCCAGTAGTTTTTGTTTTGGGGCTCTTTTTTTTACTAATTCAATCCAGCTGCTATTTGGCACATGGCTGAACTCCAAAAAGCAGTTATATGGTCAAAACGTGGCAAAAGCACAGTAAAAAATAAAATAAATAAAGGAAAATCAGGACAATACTGCAAACAACAGTAAAAACAACAAGGAAAACGGTGTAAAAAAAAAAAAAAAAAAAACGTCTATTTTTGTAGTGAGTCGGTCTCACTCACTGTTCTGTGTTTTGGGGGATGCTCTGAGCATGCTCAGATGTCTACGGAAAGAACAAGGTCTATTCTATCAGTACGAGTATAAATTTATCCTATGGAGCAAATTTTTATTATGAATATGTAAAATAAATCATACATTCAGAACACTCCCCACAGACATGTCAGGGATTAAAGGAAGGGTGTCAAACTCATTTTGATTCAGGGGCCATATTCACCCCAATTTGATCTCAAATGGGCCACACCAGTAAAATAATGACTTAATAACCTATAAATAATGACAAATCCAAGTTTTTGTTTTTGTTTTAGTACAAAAAAAACCCAATTAAATTATGAAAATATTTACATTTTACAAAAAGATGTGAATAACCTGAAAAAACAGAAATTTCATTTGAAAAATTTGTGCAATTTTGACAATATTATGCCTCGACTTATTATATATACATGTACATTACACACAATGTTACATAAACATTAAGTGACAGGCAGAATATTGTTCAAATTGCACATTTCGGGTTGTTCATCTTTGTTTTTATTTATGTATTTATTTGCATTTTATTGTGAAAGAATCATTTTGTAAATGTAAATATTTTTTTCACTTAAATTTTTTCCACATAATTTTTCACAAAGAAAATTTGTAGTTTAATTATGGGTTATTGTGTTGTTATTTTTACTGGAGATCACATTGGTCTGTATGTGGAACCTGAACCAAAATGATTTTTGACAACCTTGACCGTTCAGGGTAATTTTTGCACTTTCATCCTGCAGGGCCGGAATGGAACATTTGGGGGGCGGATTTGGCCCCCGGGCCGCATGTTTGACACCTGTGGGTTAAAGGATTAAAGAAATGCCTTTTTTACTCCCTCATCAAAGAGAGTGTTCCCACTTCAACATTTAGGACGTCATTACTGTTCCTCGTTGCATATTTGTTACACCGACTCCAAGCAGAAACTCTAACGAGGTTAACGAGCTGCTCCTCAAGTGTCTTTGCCTTGTTCGCTTTCACATCCTTCCTTCCCTCCTTCTCTTCCTCCCTCCCTCCCTTTTGTCCGGCCGTGTAATTAACTCGATGTTTAACAGCCGAGGTTGGATAGGCCACTGCTGTGTCTGGACACACACACACACACATTTACACACATGCCGACACACACACACATACACATACACACAGAGCAACAGAAAGAGTCCAGTGTCTGTGGCAGAATGGGAGATGAAAACAGGATGAGGAAAGCAACGAAAAGGAGGACAGAGCAGGGACGGGGAAAATGAGGGACAGAAAAGATTAAATGAAATGAAGAAAAAATGAAAAGAGGTTGACGGAGACTGAAAAAGAGGATGAACTGATAACTTGTGGTTGTCTTTCCCACTCTACCTGACCCATAGGTATGACCGGTACTTGAACTCACCACTGTATTAATCACTGCAGCTAAACCTCATTACTCCCCTTTGTTCCCTTTTATTACCTTTATTATCCTCCTCTACACACTCACGTACACGCCGTAACACCCCCCCCCGCTTCACCTCCCACCTTTAACCCACTTCATCTCAATCCCACTGGCGTCATCAACTTTTCCACTCCTTCGTAATAATCTACAGCACAGGTGTCAAACATGCGGCCCGTGGGAAAAAAAAACGGCCCACCAAAATGGTCCGATCCGGCCCGCGGGATGAATTTGCGAAATGCAAAAAAATGACACTGAGATATTAACAGTCAAGGATGTTAAAATAATTTTGGTTCATGTTCCACATATAGACCAATATTATGTAAAGTGGACTAAGGTTCGTATCAGTCCGACACTGACAAAGACGAAAACGAAGGGAATTTTGTCCATAATTTTTATCAGTTTTAGTTAGTTTTGTAAACAGACAATACAGTTTCAGTTAGTTATCTTTTTTTTTTCTTTTAATTATAGTTTTTAGTTATTTCAGTTAACGAAAATGTTTGTACAATTCTAGTTTTCATCATTTCATTAGTTTTCGTTAACGATAATAATCCTGAAGTGGACCAGACCAGTAAAATACCATCAAAATAACCTATGAATAATGACAACTCCAAATTTTTTTGGTTCATGTTCCACATATAGACCAATATAATGTAAAGTGGACTAAGGTTCTAATAGTTTTGGATTTTTCATTATAGTTTAGTTTTATTTAGTTTTGGCTTTTTTTTTCTCTAATTCCATTAGTTTTAATTTGTTTTTAGAGCAGGTTTGCTAGTTTTTATTAGTTTTGTTTTTTTTGCTAAATGCTTAGTTTTAGTTTAGTTTTAGTTTTATTTTTTTAATATATTTTCTCTTCTTTGTCGTCATATTCAAATAAATCCCAGACAGGACTCTGCTGCTTTCTCCCAACTTTAGTCTCCATGTTTCCAGGTAGAGTGGGGACAAGAAGACGACTGTAAACCATTAAGTGACGGACTGTAAAGTGTTGTATGGTGCCGCTAGCTAAAATTGCTAGAGCGAAATAAATCAATTTCGTATCAGTCCGACACTGACAAAGACGAAAACGAAGGGAATTTTATCCATAATTTTTTATCAGTTTTAGTTAGTTTTGTAAACAGACAATACAGTTTCAGTTAGTTATCTTTTTTTTTTCTTTTAATTATAGTTTTTATTTATTTCAGTTAACGAAAATGTTTGTACAATTCTAGTTTTCATCATTTCATTAGTTTTCGTTAACAATAATAATCCTGAAGTGGACCAGACCAGTAAAATACCATCAAAATAACCTATAAATAATGACAACTCCAAATTTTTTTGGTTCATGTTCCACATATAGACCAATATAATGTAAAGTGGACTAAGGTTCTAATAGTTTTGGATTTTTCATTATAGTTTAGTTTTATTTAGTTTTGGCTTTTTTTTTCTCTAATTCCATTAGTTTTAATTTGTTTTTAGAGCAGGTTTGCTAGTTTTTATTAGTTTTGTTTTTTTTGCTAAATGCTTAGTTTTAGTTTAGTTTTAGTTTGTTTTTTTTAAAATATATTTTCTCTTCTTCGTCATCATATTCAAATAAATCCCAGACAGGACTCTGCTGCTTTCTCCCAACTTTAGTCTCCATGTTTCCAGGTAGAGTGGGGACAAGAAGACGACTGTAAACCATTAAGTGACGGACTGTAAAGTGTTGTATGGTGCCGCTAGCTAAAATTGCTAGAGCGAAATAAATCAATTTCGTATCAGTCCGACACTGACAAAGACGAAAACGAAGGGAATTTTATCCATAATTTTTATCAGTTTTAGTTAGTTTTGTAAACAGACAATACAGTTTCAGTTAGTTATCTTTTTTTTTTTTCTTTTAATTACAGTTTTTATTTATTTCAGTTAACAAAAATGTTTGTACAATTCTAGTTTTCATCATTTCATTAGTTTTCGTTAACAATAATAATCCTGAAGTGGACCAGACCAGTAAAATACCATCAAAATAACCTATGAATAATGACAACTCCAAATTTTTTTGGTTCATGTTCCACATATAGACCAATATAATGTAAAGTGGACTAAGGTTCTAATAGTTTTGGATTTTTCATTATAGTTTAGTTTTATTTAGTTTTGGCTTTTTTTTTCTCTAATTCCATTAGTTTTAATTTGTTTTTAGAGCAGGTTTGCTAGTTTTTATTAGTTTTGTTTTTTTTTGCTAAATGCTTAGTTTTAGTTTAGTTTTAGTTTGTTTTTTTTAAAATATATTTTCTCTTCTTCGTCATCATATTCAAATAAATCCCAGACAGGACTCTGCTGCTTTCTCCCAACTTTAGTCTCCATGTTTCCAGGTAGAGTGGGGACCAGAAGGCGTCTGTAAACCACAAGTGACGGACCGTTAAATATCATATGGTGCCGCTAGCTAAAATGGCTTGAGGGAAATAAATCGATCTCATATCAATCTGATGTTGACAAAACAAAAACTAAGGAAATTTTATCCATATTTTTTATCCGTTTTAGTTAGTTTTGTAAACACACAATACAGTTTCAGTTATCGTTTATTTCTTTTAATTATAGTTTTTATTCATTTCAGTCAACGAAAATGTTTTTACAATTCTAGTTGTACTGATCTTCCGTTCGTTTCCAAAAAAAAAAATCACGTATGAGTTGTATTCTGACGCGAATGACAAGACTGTAATCCGTTCCAAAAATTTATTAAAACAAAAAAGGCTCATTTACATCATGTCAGACGGTAGAAAAAAACTATATACTCTTAAACTCCGTAATCTCTCTTTTTCTTACGGCAGAGAAGTCAAAAGACACACATACACAGTGATGGTGCATTAAATTGCAACAAAGAAAATCGGAAATTTGCAGATTCACACAAATAAATTTATAAACATTAATTCCTATTAACCATTATGCTTTGGCTGTTATGCTAGTTTTCGTCATTTCGTTAGTTTTCGTTAACGATAATAACCTTGAAGTGGACCAGACCAGTAAAATACCATCAAAATAACCTAAAGATAATGACAACTCCAAATTTTTCTTCTTTGTTTTTAGTGTAAAAAAAAAAGAACATTAAAATGCTTACATTTTCAAACATCTTAAGATAAGTAAATGCAATTTTAACAATATTCTGCCTGTTAGTAAATGTTTTGTGTATTTGTAGATGTACTGTGATCTGTATAATATTGTTAAAATTGCACTTAACTTTCTTTAGATTTTTCAGTTTTTTCATGTAATTCACATTTTTAAGAAAACTTTGTAGATGTAAACATTGTCGTTGTGTAATTTAACTTTTTTCGCTAATTATTTCACTGCTTCAGCCCACTTCAGAACATATTGGGCTGAATGTGGCCCCTGAATTAAAATGAGTTTGACACCCCTGATCTACAGTGCTAGCACGTTAGCATCCCATATTCTCATTATCTTTGCGTGTCCTGTCGTTTCCTGCAGCTACACCTGAAAAAACAGCTACCACAGTGAAATGCGAGCATTAATATTTGATTTTATTTATTGAGCGTAAGATGTGAAGCTAGATAAGATCTGAAAAAAAAATCCATACATTAAATATTAAGATTGTGCAATCAGGCTATAAAAGTAGCTTTGAAACAGAACGCTGAAAAATGTGGAAGAACTTCCGTTGCTTTTGGCAACATTTTATTGATTAAGTAACATACTTAATGATAGTGATACTGTAGAACCTCAGGCTGATCATAGACCAGGGATGGAGGAGTATGGAGCTACTTACTATACAAATACATTATTTTACAACAAATAAAGATTTCATTTATTGAATATGGGTTTATGATCAACATTTAGCCACTAGCAATAATGGACTGTAGAAATAGAATCCAGTATTCAGTAAATATATTAAATAATGTCTTAAATTTATTAGTTATTTCATACTGTGAGTAGTTTTGACAGATTTTAAGATGACGTTTTTGTTCCATAGGTCATGATTTATTATCACACCATGATTTAATATAGATGCTCCACCACTGAGGTCAGAAAATAAACCGTTCAGTTGCATCCAAACACATTATTTCAAACCAAATGTGTTGTGTTGTCTCATACTTCATATAATGATGCCAGTTACATTTTTTTTTTCCTTTTTTCTACAAAGTTAAAAACTCTGTACACATCAGTTCTTTTTTTTGGTGGAGTCAAGGGATTTTATTGTCAAGTAGTTATGTATTTATTTATGTTTTTATTATACATGTGCATAAACATGTACTTAGACATAAGGAACCACACTGACATAATACAAAAATAAAATTATACAACAAACCTACAGACCTATTAAACACACAAAAAACAACAACAACAACAACAAAATAAATAATATTACCAACTCATCTTTACAACGCTCACATCAGTTGTAATTGAACACATCATAAATGATTTTTATGTAAAATATCAAATAAATATGCAGGTGCAGAATGTCTAAAGCAGAGGTGTCCAGCCCCTGAGATGAAATTGTGAAATGCAAAAATTAAATTGAACATAATAATTATTTTAGTTCAGGTTCCCTCATACAGACCAGTTTAATCTCAAGTGGGTCGGATCAGTAAAATATTATCATAATAACCTATGAATGCTCACAACTCTGAATTTTGCTTTGTAAATATAAACATTTTCATGTAATTTTACTGTATTTACACTAAAAATCAATTCACAAAAATGTGAATAACCTGAACAAATATGAACATTTTGAAATGTGTGAAGTACAAGTTTACCCATATTATGATCCACTGTGATCTGTAAGTTGTAATTTACATATTATAAATGATATGAATTATAAACTGAGACATAATATTGTTAAAATTGCTCTTAGTTTTCTTGAGAAATTGCAGTTTGTTCATGTTATTCGCATTGTTTTAAAGGATAGTAGGTAAATGTAAATATTTTCATTTTCATTTCATAATTACCTCCGCCAAGGAGGTTGTGTTTTTGCCAGGGTTTGTTTGTTTGTTTGTCTGTCTGTTTGTTTGTTTGTTTGTCTGTCTGTCTGTTTGTTTGTTTGTCTGTCTGTCTGTTTGTTTGTCTGTCCGTTAGTGTGCAACATAACTCAAAAAGTTATGGACAGATTTAGATGAAATTTTCAGGGTTTGTTGGAAATGGGATAAGGAAGAAATGATTAAATTTTGGTGGTGATCGGGGGTGGGGGGGCCCATGGGGGGGGCCACTGATCAGCCTTGGCGGAGGTCTGCGCTCTCCGAGTGCTTCTAGTTTAACTTTTTTTGCTCTAAAACATAGAGGGAAGTTTGGAGTTGGCATTATTTAGATATTATTATATTATTTCACTGGTCCGGCCCACTTCAGATCAAATTTGGCTTAATGTGACCCCTGAACTGAAATGAGTTTGACAGCCGTGATCTAAAGTCAAGTTCTCATTTCAGTCAATGTGATGCTTTTGGTTTTTTTTTTTGTTCATATTTTATCTGCATGTTTAATTTTTGGGTGTTTATATATATATATATATATATATATATATATATATATATATATATATATATATATATATATATATATATATGTATATATATATATATTTTTTTTTTTTTTTTTTTTTTTTTTTCATTAACCTTTTAAGACCCAGCCATGCCTCTGTAGGGGACAAATGTTTGATAGTTTTACTTAAAAAATGCTGTCCAGTGCAAAGGACATTCCATAAATAAATAAATACACGAATGAATAAATAAATAAATAAAAACAATTTTTTTTTTAAATGTATCTGAAAAAAACTGTTGCATTACACAGTTTCTAATCAAGACAATTGTTTTATGTTCTCACACAGTATATCACTTTCCGATATGGGTTTTAAATACATGTTTGCTTTAAAAATTAAATGCATGGTTTCCAGTTGAGTGGAAATTTTGTAACTCCATGAAAAATAGGTTCATAAAAAAAAAAAGAAAAAGAAAAAAAAATTCAATTGCATTGTTTTTTTCATGCCTACAGAGGAATAAAAACACTCAAGAAAAAAGTATTGACTAAGGTTCTCATAATTCATGCATGAAAGGGTTAATGTAAAAAAGCCAAAACTTTCACTTTCCTGGGTCTCAGGGGGTTAATGTTCCATAATGGGAGCTAGAACCCATGGTCTTCATAGATATTCTCACACATTGCTAGAACATGACAGGTTATATGGACCATAGTCAACCATGAAAAAATCTGCACAGCCAATTTAGAACCCTAGACACATGTAATACAGTGAGTATAATCACCTTCTGATGGTGTGATGCAGCCTTTTTATTTACTTTATTCACTGTTAGAAACCATTTTATGGAAACACACATTATTTCCATGTTCTTCTGTGGGACTTTTCCAAAGTTTGTTTCATATTTACTTGACATGTTTTGGAAACACAGTTCAGGAGGTCACATGGATGAGACTTTTTAGACAAAGTGTTCCCTACAGACGAGTCAAATGTATCAAGGACAACCCGATCTAAGTACGTTAAAAATAGAGGAAATAATTGTGATATTTCCCACAAACAGGAAATGCCTCAAGAAGGACATGCCCCAGTATGTTGACAAAGTCATTTCTGTACTTAGACATGAAAAACCTTCAGCGTGTATTTGTTTAACAGGTGACCTTTGTGCCACATATTTATGTTGGTGTAAACCTCAGTGTAAGTTCTAGTGTGAGTGCTTATACTTGCATTATTCTGTGTATTTGTGGACACCTTATTTTGTGCAGGGTTACAGTGTCCTTGGTAATATCAGTGTTGTTTTGTAATGAGCTTAATCCCAGAGGAACGACGAGGTCTTTGGGACGGACACAGGAAAGTAAAGTAGGGGGAAAAAAGAGGAGGAACAGCTCCGAAGTTTGAGCACAGGTTGAAAACTCCTAAGTTAAAGTTAAAGTCACCTTCAGCTTCCACACTGGTCTCCTCTGTCGCCCTGTGTCGTCTCCATAGGGTTGCGTAACTCGAGGTCTGCTTAAATATATGTCCTTTACAGGAAAGTCTGAAGACAGGATGTATGTCTTATTGCACCGGCCTTAACCCTTTAACGCCAAATGTACCATATTTGATACATGAGTTTTGAAGCCCTTTTCATGATCAGTGTGATGTTTTTTCTCTTGAAAAACCTGACGTATACAATTAGATACATGCAATACTAGGAATGGGAATCGTTAAGAATTTAATGATTCCGATTCCATTATCGATATTGCTTATGGATCCGATTCCTTATCGATTCTTTTATTGATTCTCATTGGGTGAGGGAATAAAAGAGTACAAGCAGGTGTGTTTGCATTAACTGTCTTTTATATTTCCATCTCTGTACAGAAAATATAACATATACAGTATGTACAAATGATAATAACAGATGATGCCGGCCCGGTTCGGGGGGGGGGGGGAACTAAAAACTCTTTACTAATTCCTCTATTGCCACATTTCTACTACGTGGAACTGGTTTGGCTCGGCTCAGCTTGTCTCCCGTTGTTGTTCACCTCATTTCCTTTCCCTTCTTACATTCGGAAACTTGTATTTGAGGAGTTACGACGTTTGTTGCCCACACCAGAACCAGAACCGGCCCGGCGTTCACTCTGCCGCTACATTCACAAGCGCCACTGAGTATCAAATACGTGACATTCCTGTAAATGAATCACATGCTGTGGACAAATGTTTGAGGATATTGGAAGGATTCCACCCTTTTGAAGACATGGAAGCTTTGCAAGTCTTCCAAGTAAGTGGACCTGGTGTCATCTGTTTAGACCGTTTCTGCCTCAACGCCATGTTGGCTACATTCTGACCAAAACAATGCAGCGTACGTGTGACGTCATCGCGCATGCACAATGAAGGCGGAATCGATGAGCAGAATTGTTAAGCAGGCAGGCAAATGATTCCAAGGAATCGAGCTACTGGGAACCGGTTCTCAAAAAGAACCGGTTCTCGATTCCCATCCCTATGCAATACACAGATAATCCACCAGGGGGGAGGAATTTGTTCACCAGAGGCCTTTCCAAGACTGGCAGGAGGCAGAACTTTGCCAATTTTGAAAAGGAATTATCAGTTTGTTAGACATGTTTGTGTTATTTGATGTAGTTCAAAAATAATATTGGAGCATTGAAACCGTATCAAATATGATACAAAATTGAAACTCATACAAGGAAACTGATATTTAAAAAAATAAAAACATTTTTTGGTTGTTCAGAAGGACCAATAAAGACTCGGTTTCAAAGAACTAACGCAGGGGTTTCCAAACTTTTTTTCAAGAGGGCCAGATCTGATAATGTGGACATTGCCAGGGGCCAGTGGTCCCTTCAGACATTTTTTAAACAGTAAAAATTACATATAAATGCACTGTTCTACAACAATTTTATTTTCATTGTCACAATATCATTTTTTTTAAATGGCAGTGTAACCAAATCTACGCCACTCAGGTGTGAACAAATTTAAAAAAAAAAAAAAAAAAAAAAACAACAATTCTGCCTTCCTTTCACATCTGGAGTCAGCTAACATAGAACAAACTGTATAGAGTATCTTAAACATCCAAGTTGATAAAAATCTTAACCCCACATTCATTTTAAACATGACTTATATGAGTAATCATTACTCATATATTACTCAGTAATGCAAAGTCTGTTAACGTTTAAGATGAAAACATATGACTCTTACTCTTGTCTTTCACAAAATCATTCAGAAAGTAATATTTTGTGTCACATCTACAAGTACATAACACCAGCAGTTAGAGGCAACTAACCTGGCAACTTGGTATCCTGCCCT
Source organism: Sphaeramia orbicularis (assembly GCF_902148855.1). Lineage (NCBI taxonomy): Eukaryota > Metazoa > Chordata > Actinopteri > Kurtiformes > Apogonidae > Sphaeramia > Sphaeramia orbicularis. The sequence goes on along the minus strand of NC_043963.1, from coordinate 43,447,346 downwards.
GGTGGTGAATTCATTGAACTCACAGGTTCACATGAAGAGTCACTGTTGTGAGTTTAAAGCAGCTTGAATTTGCTTCACTTTTTCGGAGCGCTCGCTCCCTGCTAGTTTTTCGTATGCGTTAGCATGTTTTGTCTGCTCGTGTCTCTTTACATTGAATTCCTTAAACAAGGCAACAGTCTGTTGACAAATTAGGCAAACATAATTGCCTCGATTTTCAGTGAAAAAACAATGTAAAACCCATCTCTCCTGGAAGCGGCGGCCCTCACTGTCAACTTTCGTTTTTTTATTTACAGGCGCCGTGGTTAGAAATTAGCAAAAAGTGTTCACGGTGAGGTCACAGAGCCCGATAGAGTTAGAGTGGTGCTGCCACCATGAGGTGAAAGGAGAAACTGCATTTTGAACCTTTTATGATTCATGTACTCGGTTCAACAGTCCAAGCGGGCCATAAATAATATAATATAAAACCCAAGCTGTGGGCCGTATAAAATCTGACCGCGGGCCGTGATTGACCCCAGGCCAGACTTTGGACATGCCTGATTTAATGGTTCAGACTTTACAGGGTTAAGCAACATACTGAACTTATTTATACATCCTCATCGTCATCATCATCTTCATCAGCCAAAAGCCTGGAATATAAATGCAGAACTCAGTGATAGTAAACAGGGCTGTGCATCTGCTTTGCAAGACTGAACTGATTTGTCTCTTCTTCTCACACATATTCCACATAAACAGTGTGTTTTATAAGTAATTTATTGGTCAATAATTTGAATGCAAATGCAAACAACTGATGTTTAGAGCTCTGATCAGAGAGAGGGGGACCACTGTGTATGATAAAAAAAAAAAAAAAAGAAAAAAAAGAGTGACATCAAACAAGGTCTGATTTTGGTCTAATAATCATCCTGGAGCAGCTATGAAAGCATATTTAATAATAAGCACCTCTTAAAACAGCCAGACGCTGATTTTGTAAAGGTAGCAGAGGTTCTTTTATGTTCCAGTCTGAACACTTTCACTAATAAGTTCCAGAAAGTGAGAAACTGGACGAAAGGAAACATAAAAAAGTTCCAGATGTCGTTAGCCTTGTCCCTTCTTTTATGGTTTTGAATTCGGTGAACACAGACGAGATAGATAGATAGATAGATAGATAGATAGATAGATAGATAGATAGATAGATAGATAGATAGATAGATAGATAGATAGATAGATAGATAGATAGATAGATAGATAGATAGATAGATAGATAGATAGATAGATCTGGTCCTGGATTTGGCCTTGTTCTGGTCTCTTTCTGGTCCTGGTCTGGCTATGGATCTGGTTTGGTCCCAGTTATGGTCTGGTTCTGCACTTGTCTGGTCCTGGTTCTGGCCTAACTCTGGTCTGGATCTGATCTGGTCCTGGTCTAGTTTTAGTCTGATCTGATCCTGACCTGGCTGTGGATCTGGTTTGGTCCCAATTAAGGTCTGGTTCTGCTCTTGTCTGGTCCTGGCCTAATTCTGGTCTGGATCTGATCTGGTTCTGGTCTAGTTTTAGTCTCATCTGGTCCTGAGCTGGCTGTGGATCTGGTTTGGTCCCACTTATGGTATAGTCCTGGTTCTGGTCTGGTCCTGGTTCTGGCCTGAATCTGGTCCCGGCCAGGCTGTGGATCTGGTCGAGTTCTGGTCTGGTCCTGGTCTAGTCCTGGCCAGGGTTTAGATCTGGTCTAGTTCTGATATGGTCCTGGTCTGGTTCTGGTCTGGTCTGGTCTTGTCTGGTTCTGGTCTGGTCCTAGCCTGGATCTGGTCTGGTTCTGGTCCTGGCCAGACTTTGGATCTGGTCTAGTTGTGGTATGGTTCTGGTCTTGTCTTGTCTGGTCCTGGTTATGGTATAGTCCTGATTCTGGTCTGGTCCCGGTTCTGGCCTGAATCTGGTCCTGGCTTGGCTGTGGATCTGGTCTGGATCTGGTCTGTTTCTGGTCCTGGCCAGGCTGTGGATCTGTTGTAGTTCTGGTCTGGTTCTGGTCCTGGTCTGGTTCTGGCCTAGTTCTGGTCTGTTTCTGCTCCTGGCCAGGCTGTGGATCTGGTCTAGTTCTGCAATATTGCATTTGGCTTGGAAGACCACAAAGTCCTTAACCAGTGACAGTAGGTGTTCCACAGGGATCTATACTCAGGCTAATTTTATTCCTGATTTACATTAATGATCTGCCTGTCGACATAAATGCTGAGACGGTCATCATGTTGACGGTTGTTCATTATTACGACCGGTGACAAGTGTCGCGGGCAGTATAATTAAAAAGACTGTCACTTCACGAGGATCTGGACTGGCTCTTAAAAAAAACCTAAGCGGTGTTCTGGACTAAGAAAACAAACCTCGAGGACGATGATGAGTAGCAGGAACTCATGCCCTAAAAGGTTGACAAGTCAACAAAGCTACTGTTCACGTCAATTAATATGAGTTCTTCTGTTAAAGACCACCTTGTTGAGCTGCATTATGTAATAAATTCCCGTTATGTAATAAAAGTTCAAAATGTAATAAGAATGTCACGCCATCTTGTAATAAAGCCACATTACATAATAAACCGATGCATTTTGTAATAAACTACCTCAATGGATTATGTAGTAATTTTTTTTTCACATTATGTAGCAAGTTATTACAATTTGAGAAATTTATTACAAGCTTTAACACAAACATTAAATATTTGTATTTTTTTCAGTTGTATGTTCGTTGCGTCTTAAGTTGGATCCAAAATGTGTTGAAGACTGCAGTGCACAGATCGTTTGTAGATATGACTGGACTTGTTTGTTATCGTTTATATCTACAGATACTTTTTTACCTCCGCCAAGGAACGGCAGAGGTTATGTTTTGATTGGGGTTTGTCTGTTTGTTTGTTTGTTAGCAAGATAACTCAAAAAGTTATGGAAGGATTTTGATGAAATTTTCAGGAAATGTTGATACTGATTAAATTTTGGTGGTGATGGTAGGGTGTCTCAGATTGTGTTTCACACAGACGCTTATCGTGATGCATAAGAGACGAGATGAAAAGGCAGAAAATGTCTATATGTTTACTTTTCTTCATTGTAACCATCACTTATGACTTTAAACTTTTAAGCTTTAACACAAACATTAAAATATTTGTATTTTTTTCAGTTGTATGTTCGTTGCATCTTAAGTTTGATCCAAAATGTGTTGAAGACTGCAGTGCACAGATCGTTTGTAGATATGATTGGACTTGTTTATCGTTTATATCCACAGATATTTTTTTACCTCTGCCAAGGAACGGCGGAGGTTATGTTTTCATCAGGGTTTGTCTGTTTGTTTGTTTGTTTGTTTGTTAGCAAGATAACTCAAAAAGTTATGGAAGGATTTTGATGAAATTTTCAGGAAATGTTGATACTGATTAAATTTTGGTGGTGACGGGGGGGTATCTCAGATTGTGTTTCACATGCATGCTTATCGTGATGCTTATCATGACGTCAGGATCAACACAAACAGCATAAGAGACGAGATGAAATGGCAGAAAATGTCTATATGTTCACTTTTCTACATTGGAACCATCAATTACTCTTTAACACAAACCTTAAAATATTTGTATTTTTTTCAGTCGTATGTTCGTTGCGTCTTAAGTTGGATCCAAAATATGTTGAAGACTGCAGTGCACAGATCGTTTGTAGATATGATTGGACTTGTTTGTTATCATTTATATCTACAGATATGTTTTTTACCTCCGCCAAGGAACGGCAGAGGTTATGTTTTGATTGGGGTTTGTCTGTTTGTTTGTTTGTTAGCAAGATAACTCAAAAAGTTATGGAAGGATTTTGATGAAATTTTCAGGAAATGTTGATACTGATTAAATTTTGGTGGTGATGGTAGGGTGTCTCAGATTGTGTTTCACACAGACGCTTATCGTGATGCATAAGAGATGAGATGAAAAGGCAGAAAATGTCTATATGTTTACTTTTCTTCATTGTAACCATCACTTATGACTTTAAACTTTTAAGCTTTAACACAAACATTAAAATATTTGTATTTTTTTCAGTTGTATGTTCATTGCATCTTAAGTTTGATCCAAAATGTGTTGAAGACTGCAGTGCACAGATCGTTTGTAGATATGATTGGACTTGTTTATCGTTTATATCCACAGATATTTTTTTACCTCTGCCAAGGAACGGCGGAGGTTATGTTTTCATCAGGGTTTGTCTGTTTGTTTGTTTGTTTGTTTGTTTGTTAGCAAGATAGCTCAAAAAGTTATGGAAGGATTTTGATGACATTTTCAGGAAATGTTGATACTGATTAAATTTTGGTGGTGATGGGGATTGTGTTTCACATGCATGCTTATCGTGATGCTTATCATGACGTCAGGATCAACACAAACAGCATAAGGGACGAGATGAAATGGCAGAAAATGTCTATATGTTCACTTTTCTACATTGGAACCATCAATTACTCTTTAACACAAACCTTAAAATATTTGTATTTTTTTCAGTCGTATGTTCGTTGCGTCTTAAGTGGGATCCAAAATGTGTTGAAGACTGCAGTGCACAGATCGTTTGTAGATGTCATTGGACTTGTTAGTTGTCATTTATGTCTACAGATATTTTTTACCTCTGCCAAGGAACGGCAGAGGTTATGTTTTGATCGGGGTTTGTCTGTTTGTTTGTTAGCAAGATAACTCAAAAAATTATGGAAGGATTTTGATGAAATTTTCAGAGAAAATGTTGATACTGATTAAATTTTGGTGGTGATGGGGGGGGGGGGGGGGGGGGTCTCAGATCTGCCTTGGTGGAGGTCTGTGCTCTCCGAGTACTTTTCTAGTTATATATACTTTTATACTGTTAGTATTGATGTTATATCTGTGGACTCTTAAGGGTTAAACTGCAGAGTAATGTGACAGAACCAAATACCCCTGTCATCAGCAGAACCACTCCCAATGCCATCCTAAAGGACTACTGTCCAAACTTGGCGTGTGTCACCAGATGCACCTGGATCAGTCTCAAACGTCCATCATCACCATCGGAAGGTTATCCTGACCCAGATAGACTCGAATTTGGAAACCCTTAAACGACAAAACGTACCGCTGGACGGTTCAAGGGCTCGGCTGGGACAGACCTGCCGGGAATAAATGTCCGAGTTTCTCCAAAAACCGGAGAGATAAAGGCATCATTTGAGATTAAATTTTGTATGAAAATAGCATTATTTGAAGGTTAATCAAAGTTTGCCACCCTTAACTGCTGCCACTTCCTTAGTAAGTCTTTGCGGACTCAGTAAGTTGCAGAGGTCGCAGAAGGAGAGCAAAGTCCTGGAGGCTACATGAGAATCCACCGTCACCTGCTCCGGTCTGCAGGTCCTTCTGTGCCAGATGACCTGAATCCCACTCCAACTGCCCTCTGCCCCGAGCTGTAGGGCAGAGCATGCCTCCTGCCCACCCCCCCACCCCTCTCCCTATGCTCCGCCACGCTCCCTTCACTCATCACAAGTCATACCGCGGCCCCGGGCGTGTAGCACAAGGGCCAAAGAAAGTTTGTTTTTTCCTCTGTGTTAGAAAGTTAGTGGATATGTGAGTGTTCTGTTGTTGACGGAGAGGGAGAGGGATCATCAGACCCAGAAATACACAAAGGTTAAAGGTCAAACTCACTTCACGTTGATAAAAAGTTACAGTGTGTGTTTTTGTGTTTCTGGTATGTGTGAACAACATAAGATTCTGCTAAAACAAATGACCGTTAGTCAACGACAATTCACAAACAGATATACAGGGTGGGGAAGCAAAATTTACAATATTTTGAGGCAGGGATTGAAAGACAGTGTATGACCAATTAGTTTATTGAAAGTCATGAGAATTGATTTGCCACAAGAAAATTGACATAATAGAAAATGTTTTTATTCTATGTGTCCTCCTTCTTTCTCGATAACTGCCTTCACATGCTTCCTGAAACTTGCACAAGTGTTCCTCAAATATTCGGGTAACAACTTCTCCCATTCTTCTTTAATAGTATCTTTACGAAAGTCCACATTGCTGTGTGATGTTCTATTGGTAGCATGTTCTAAAACGCCCCAAATAGCAGAATCCTTAGGGTTTAGATCTGGGCTAGAAGGCGGCCATAAACATGATTCCCAAAAATTGCTAAAGTTGGATTTGTTGCTGTTGTCAACAAGTGTTTTGGTGTTCTTGTGTAAGATTTTAACTTCAAATCATATTTTACTGCATTTCTAACGGTCTTGTTGTCTACCTCAAGTTCAATTGCCATTTTTCTCATGGATTTGGTTGGATCCTTTAGGATTTTGGATTTGAGAGCTTTAATAAAAGCTTTGGTACGTTTTTTGTGTCTTCCTCCACTTCCAGACTTTCTCGTAATAGTTTTGCTCATAGTCATTCTCTTCTTTCCATTATAAACAGTCTTTATGGACACTCCAACTATTTTTGAAATCTCCTTTGGTGTGACGAGTGCATTCAGCAAATCACACACTCTTTGACGTTTGCTTTCCTGATTACTCATATGGGCAAAAGTTTCTGAAAAGGTATGGATAATAGTGTTAGGTATGATTATGACATCAATATATGTTTGGTTTCAAAACAATTGACGTAGTGCCTGCAGAGAAAAAACAACTAAATGTTCATTGTAAATTTTGCTTCCCCACCCTGTATGAGGTTGGAAAGCTTCTGGAATTCAAAACTTTTCCTGATAATCTGTATTAGAGTGGAAATGATTAACCAATTAATCGACTCGAAGCGATTAAAAAAATTATTCGATTCTAATTTTCTGAAATCGAAGTTTTGTTTCTTTAATTTCACTGCCGCTAAACATTGGTTCCACTGTTGGGTTTCACACAGACGCTTATCGTGACGGACATGACGTCTGGATCAACACAAACACCATAAGAGACGAGATGAAAAGGCAGAAAATGTTTATATGTTCACTTTTCTACATCGGAACCATCACTTATGACTTTAAACTTTTAAGCTTTAACACAAACATTAAAATATTTGTTGTTTTTTCAGTTGGATTTTAGTTCCATCTTAAGTTGTTTGTAAGTTGGATCCAAATATGTTGAAGATTGCAGTGGCATATTGTTTGTAGATGTGATTGGACTTGTTGTTGTTTATTTATATAGGTATTTTTACCTTCGCCAAAGAACAGCGGAAGTTATGTTTTCAGTGGGGTTTGTCTGTTTGTCTGTTAGCAAGATAACTCAAAAAGTTATGGAAAGATTTTGATGAAGTTTTCAGGAAATGTTGATACTGGCACAAGGAACAAATGATTACATTTTGGTGGTGATTGGGGGGGACTGATCTACCTGATCTGCGCCCTCCGAGTGCTTTTCAAGTTATATATACTTTTGTACTGTTGGTATTGATGTTATGTCTATTTAGATATTTTTTATAGCTCCTTTTACTTTTATACTTCTTGTGATTGTTGTTTCAGTTGGTTCTAGAGTAAAGGACAAAATGTTTATCATTTGCAGACATGTCTGTTTCACATTTTTACTTTTTTTTTTTTTGCCTATATAAATAATTGTTTAATCAAACTGAAGAAACATTATCTGTAAATTAATCGATTACAAAAATAACACTGGTCTACAAGGAAAATGCTTCCAGAATAAAAGTAATGAAATTTTACCACATGCGAGTCACTGATAAAGAAAAATCAAGTCAAAAATGCTGGTTGGCTGAACTTTCCAAGATACAGCCTTGGGTCAAAATGTGAAATTTAAGAATTAACAAGAGAATGGGTTTGACTCAAAAGAAATATTTGTCTCAGAGCTACAAGATCTACTTCAAAACACTGTCTGCACATTAGAATACATTCACTTTAGAGGTTCTATTTAGTGGAAGATTTATAAAACTGTTATATAAATGTACATAAACTAATATATATGTGTAATAACACTTAATCATATACCTTGAAAACATCAGCAAACTGGCACTTTTGTCATTTATTTTCCAATTAATCTTATTAAAATATGTAACATTTAGCACATTTAACCCTTTCATGCATAGTGGTCACTTTAGTGGACAGCTATTCTACAGCTGTTCTCTTGTATATTCATGGGTTTACTTGTTTTAGTTCCATATCAGCCAATACAGTGGACGCTTATGCATCATCTCATAAACTGCAATTCATACCATTACTGTAACTTTGCTGTTGTTGATTGGTTCTTGAGTGGAAATCAATTGTTAATTGTTATTTTTTGCATATTATCTCCATGAAGTGAGTAATAACTAGTATTAGAATATGTTAAAATGTGAGAAAACATTAGATCAGCTGCATTAAACATGGTTTCATTTCACTGTTTTCATATCACTTTATCATATTAGGTTTTAAATACATGTTTCTTTGCTTCAAGAATAAAATTCATGGTGTAGCTGAGTAGACATTTTTGTAAATCTATGAAAAAAACCCTCAAGCTCATTGGTTTTTTCATGGCTAAGGAGGAATAAAAACACTCAAAAAAACCAAAAAAACAAAACTCAACTATAAGATTCTCATAATTCATGCATGAAAGGGTTAATCTCTGAAGCAAATCATTTATTAAAAAAAAAATTGTAGACCAGTGTAATCGATAGCTGCAGCTCATAGCCATCCTGTTTTTAGTTTTCTTGCTCTCATTTCTTGTATTCCGGTCTTAAACATAGAGGTGAAAACACCAAGTTGTGTCTTTAAAGTGGAAATGCGAAGGTTTTAGACTCCCACTGAGCACCTTGAAGCTGATTTGTCAAAGCACTTGACTTTTAACCAAAGCTGCCTACTCCTCTTAAACAACAAAAGCACATACAGCCATGACATCTGTCTTTTAATGAACCTTCTGTTCAGAGAGAGATTAAGGAAACTCTGGTAGCGATTTGGCAGATAATATCCACAGAGGCTGTAGAGACGATGAAGAAAAAAAAAAGAGAGAGAGAGAGATGGCAGCGAGCGAGTCGACACAGGAAAACAAAAGTTTTAGAGTGAGCAGACTGTTTGTCAGGTGATGGATGAGCAGATGGAGGTTAGGAAATTAGAAAGAGAAAGATCCAGAGAAGGAGGTTCAGAGAGAAAGAGAAAAAAAATATTATCTGGTCCGGTGGGAGTGACCCTCAGAACTCTGTCATTTTGACTTAAGACTGGTGAGAAGTAACAAAAGACAAACCGTCATCCACTATAACACCATCCTCAAGTTGTATCTTTTGATTTTAACATAAATCCAAACCAAGTCGCAGTGGTGGGAATAACATCTGTCATGTTAATAACTGGATTTAAGCTGATGGTAATGTTTTAAACCTAACCTGCAATGGCTCCTGTAAATATAACAGAAATAGACTACTTTTGCAAGACGTGAATGTAAATATAGTCATGTGAACACCTCCAAAATAAAGGTACATAAATAGTATTTTGCGTAATTTTAAGGTTCAGTTTGTAAGCTTGTGTGTTGATGTTTATATGAAGTGTGTTTTGTGCTGGTGATCTGATGTTAGCTAAGTGCATTTATCTCATAGTGTGGCTGTGAATCTATCTATCTATCTATCTATCTATCTATCTATCTATCTATCTATCTATCTATCTATCTATCTATCTATCTATCTATCTATCTATCTATCTATCTATCTATCTATCTATCTATCTATCTATCTATCTATCTATCAAAAAAAAAAGAAATAAATAAAGAAAACAACCAACAACTTCAAAAGGCAGCTGCAGAGACCCCCCCCCCCCCCCCCCACCCCCCACACACACACACACACACACACACACACACACACACACGCACACACACACCCTCACACACATACACACACACACATACATGCACACAGTTCTTATACACATGTATACATACACAGGTTGTTTTTTCCATAGAAATCCTTTGATGGGGTTCTACAGCAGGAACAGTGTGGAACACAAGCTATAGTTAGCTTGGAAATTAAGCAACATAAGGTTAAAAAAAAAAAAACAGACTCCAAAACAATTATCTTTCTTATATATTAAACTTTACAGCTTTAGTGTTAGGGTTAACAGAAGTGTTTTTAAATGACTATTTTCAGTGTGAAAAACATTGCTCTGTTACTGTTAGCACTGATGTTAGCATTTTAGCTTCTTTCTCAGCTCATTTTTTGTGGTTGAATCAGCCTTAGTCTACAGTTGTTGTGTTTTTTGTTTTTTTTTTCATATATGAGCCCATATAATGTGTATGTATGAATTATTATAATAATCTTGTTATAGACTTAATGAGGTGTTGACATGTCAGTGCTTTGCTTTGGTGTTTTATCAGAGGTGTTTCAGGATTAAACTGTAGTAAAGTTTGTAAAACAGGTGGTTTTCTATGGAGAGAATAAATAAGAAAAAGGTGACAGTGGTGATTTTTTTCGTCATTCTTCTACTTTTTCCAGTAAATGTGTATAAATACTTTTGGTTATAGAACAGGGGTGTCGAACTCATGTTAATTCAGAGGCCACATAAATCCCAATATGACCTGCAGTGGGCCGGATCATTAAAATAATAACATAATAATACAGAAATAATATCAGTTTTAAAATCTGTATGTCTAATTTCTATGTTTTAGAGTGAAAAAAGTAAGAGTATATTATCAAAATTTCTACATCTACAAAATATCTTAAAAAAAAAAAAAAAAAATAGAAAAACATGAACCATGACCAAAATGGAATTTATTAAGAAAGAAAGTGCAATTTTAACAATTTATGCCATTATTTGGCCTCAGCTTCTCATTTTTACATGTTCATTACAACACACAGATCACAGTGGATCTACAAACGCACAAAACATTTCATAACAGATAGAATATTGGTAAAATTACTCTTAAATCTCTTAAGACATTTCAAGGTTGTTCATATTTGTTTAGGTTTTTCACTTTTTTTTTGTAAAAGGCTAGTCTGTAAATGTTAACATTTTTGTGTCATTTCACTTTTTTTTTTTTACACTAAAACAAAGAGAAAAATATGTAGTTTTTATTATTTATACTTTATTATGATAGTATTGTACTGGTCTGACCACTTTAGATGGAATTGAACTAAATTTATTTTTGACATCCTTGATTGTTAATATATTCAGTGGAATTTTTGTATTTCACTAATTCATCCCCGAAGGCCGGATTGGACCCTTTGGCGGGCCGGTTTTGGCCGCATGTTTGACACCCCTGTTGTAGAACATAATTTGTTTGTGAACTTGTCTGTGGAATTTAAACAGTGAACCAAGTGAAACAAATTGAACTGAACTCCTGTGAACTGTGCTCAGTGGACGCTCTGGACTGTATTCCTAACTTCACTGTGGTCTTTCGTCTTCTCCTCAGATCTTGGTGAACTCCATTACCCAGCCTGCTTTGCTGTATGAGAACGTGGCGGTGAGCGACGGCAGCCCGATCCTCAGAGATCTGCTCTTCAGTCCAGATCATCAGTACTTATACGCCCTCACTGATAAACAGGTAGGACAAACACAAATGAAGGATAATGCAGCCGATAAACAGACAGTAGTTCAAGCCAACAGAGACGAAATGACCATTAAATATCAATATCCACTTCTCTGTCTAATGATTTATGGGGACAGCAGCAACAGCACAGAATACATGAAGAAGAGCCAGGAGTGTATTAACATAATAACATATGCACAACTACACACACACATGTTTAACCCTTTCATGCATACTGGTCACTACAGTGGACAGCTATTCTACAGCTTTTCTCTTCTATATTCATCGATTTTGTTGTGTGTTTTTTTTTCCACACATATCTTTATTAAAGTTTTAAGACACTACATATCTTTTCTGACATGAATTGGTAACATTATGTAGATCTCTTCTGAGCATAAACCCCCAGAATCACAAAGCCCTCCCCATAGTTTCACAAAATTAGTTTCACTAAATTCATGTTTCTGTGCATCAAAAATTAAACGTGTGGTGTCCAGCTGAGTGGACATTTTTGCAACTTCATGAAAAATATGTTCGTAAGAATTTTTTTTTTTTTAATTTTATTATTTTTTCATGTTTTTTTTTTTTTATTTTTTTTTATTTTTTTTTTTTACATTTTTTAAATTATTCATTCATTCATTTTCTGAACCCACTTTATCCTCACTAGGGTCACGGGGGTCGCTTGGAGCATATCCCAGCTACATAGGGGCGAAGGTGGGGTACACCCTAGACAAGTCGCCAGTTCATTAAATTATTTTTATTTTATTTTATTTTTTTTTTAAATTTATTTTTCAGAAGAAAATTTTCAATCGCATTGTTTTATTCATGCCTGAAGAAGAATAAAAACACTCAGGAAAAAATTTTGATTAAGTTTCTCATAATTCATGCATGAAAGGGTTAAGCATCTCTCTCTCTCTTTCCCTCTCTCTATCTATATATGCCTGTAGTTGCTTTTTCATTGACCCTCAAATTGCACAAATATAACTTGCGCATAAAAATTTACCTAATGGAAAAAACGACAATTTCGCTAAAAGTCTCATTTTTCAGTGAAAAATGTGTGCATTGGCAAGAGGTGGTTTTTCAGGTGTAGCGCAAATGGTATATCACGCAAAACTGCAATGGAAAGACCTGTTTTTATGTCTTTTTAATCCATTCTTGTTTTTTAGTCTATCATTTTGCTTTTTTATTCTTCTGTACAACACTGTTTTTAATTGTACAGCTGTTTTATATCTTTAATCTATTCTTTTATTTTGGTTTTCCCTCGTAAGTTGCTTTGGAAAAAAAGCATCTGCCAAATGCATAAATGTAAATATAAATGTTAAATCGCATTCCCATTCCTCATTGGGAATTGATGACAGTTTTTCGATGAATCAGATTTTTACTCCTGTTTCAGCTCATTTTTTAGGCCTTATGAGAGATGAACGGTCTGTAGTCGCTTTTCCATTGACCCTCAAATTGCACAAATATAACTTGCGCATAAAAATTTACCCAATGGAAAAAACGACAATTTCGCCAAAAGTCTCATTTTTCAGTGAAAAAATTTGTGCGTTGGCAAGAGATGGTTTTTTTGGGTGTAGCGCGAATATACCATTTATAAATCACGCAAAACTGCAATGGAAACACCTGTTTTTATGTCTTTTTAATCTATTCTTGTATTCTCGTCTATCATTTTGGTTTTTATTCTTCTGTACAACACTGTTTTTAATTGTACAGCTGTTTTATATCTTTAATCTATTCTTTTATTTTGGTTTTCCCCCGTAAGTTGCTTTGGAAAAAAGCATCTGCCAAATACATAAATCTTAATATAAATTTTCAATCCCATTCCCATTTCTCCTTGGGAATTGATGACAGTTTTTCGATGAATCAGATTTTTACTTCTGTTTCAGCTCATTTTTTAGGCCTTATGAGAGACGGACGGTCTGTAGTCGCTTTTCCATTGACCCTCAAATTGCACAAATATAACTTGCGCATAAAAATTTACCTAATGGAAAAAAACGACAATTTCACCAAAAGTCTCATTTTTCAGTGAAAAATGTGTGCATTGGCAAGAGGTGGTTTTTCGGGTGTAGCGCAAATGGTATATCACGCAAAACTGCAATGGAAAGACCTGTTTTTATGTCTTTTTAATCCATTCTTGTTTTTTAGTCTATCATTTTGCTTTTTTATTCTTCTGTACAACACTGTTTTTAATTGTACAGCTGTTTTATATCTTTAATCTATTCTTTTATTTTGGTTTTCCCCCGTAAGTTGCTTTGGAAAAAACATCTGCCAAATGCGTAAATGTAAATATAAATGTTAAATCACATTCCCATTCCTCATTGAGAATTGATGACAGTTTTTCGATGAATCAGATTTTTACTCCTGTTTCAGCTCATTATGAGAGATGGTCTGTAGTCGCTTTTCCATTGACCCTCAAATTGCGCAAACAGAACTTGCGCATAAAAATTTACCTAATTGCAAAACGACAATTTCGTCAAAAGTCTCATTTTTCGATTAAAAGTTTGTGCACTGGCAAGATGTGGTTTTTCAAACGTAGCACAAATTGGTATATCACGCAAAACTGCAACGGAAAGTCCTTTTTTCGCAACTAGTGTCAGGTCAGTTAAAAAAAACGATGTTGATGGATGTTACAACAAAAGCAAAGAAGAAGAAATGTGTTGGTATGTGTGGACACACCAGGAAACCCAGTCATTTTTTAATTTAGTACGAGATAGAGGGGTAATATATAATAATAATGAATATATCTGCACAATCAACACCATATTTACATTTGTCGCCATGTTTATGGAATGACTTCTTGCGTCATCTTGCATTAATAAATAAACAAATCATCACATTTGCGATTTAATGGAAAAACCGATATTACGCACTTATGTTGACTTGATTGATTTAATTAATTTTTTTTTTTTCGAACATGCAAAAAACCTAAAAAACAATAAAAACAAAATAAAAATTCAAATGGACAGAATCTATCTCCAAGCACATACAAGTCTGAATTTTGCATGGTCGAAAAGGAGTAGGAAGAAGTATAAACTGTTTTTTCAACATTTAGTAAATATCGGTAAAGTTTTGCGCAGATGTCCAATGGAAAAGCGACTAGTGGTTCCTGAACTTTTTTTGGCCCATGACCCCATTTTAACATCACAAATTTCTGTCAACACCAGACATTCAAACCAGAGACTTTTTTTTTTTTTTCTTTTTTTTTTTGGCTAAAATTAACCCTTTCATGCACGAATTATGAGAACCTTCATCAAAATTTTTTTCCTGAGTGTTTTTATTCCTCTTTAGGCATGAAAAAAACAATGCGATTGAAAATTTTCTTCTGAAAAATAAATTACAAAAATAAACGAAATAAAAAATATTTTAAAACTTTTAAAAATACATTAAAAAAAAAAAACAATAATGAAAAAAAAAATCTTATGAACCTATTTTTTATGAAGTTGCAAAAATGTCCACTCAGCTGGACACCACACGTTTAATTTTTGACGCGCAGAAACATGTATTTACTGATAAATTGTGTGAAAACTATGGGGAGGGCTTGTGATTCTGGGCGTTTATGCTCAGGAGAGAGCTACATAATGTTACCGATTTATGTCAGAAAAGATATGTAGTGTATTAAAACTTTAATAAAGATATGTGTTTAAAAAAAAAAAAAAAAAAAGAACCACAAAATCCATGAATTTACAAGAGAACAGCTGTTGAATAGCTGTCCACTGTAGTGACCAGTATGCATGAAGCATGAAAGGGTTAATTTGTTTTTGATCATGTAATGTTTGCTATACTATGTTGCAAAATAAGCATTAATTTTCGACGACATTTAGTCTATATAATTTATATTATTATGGACGGAGGCAGTAAAGCCAGGTGTAGATTACTGCACAAAGTGAGACTTTTATTTCCTTGGTCAGGATATGTTGTTGAGCCGCATTATGTAATAAATTCCTATTATGTAATAAAAGTTCCAAATGTAATAAGAATGTCACGTCATCTTGTAATAAAGCCGCATTATGTAATAAACTGACGCATTTTGTAATAAACTACCTCAATGCATTATGTAGTAAATTTTTTCACATTATTTAGTAAGTTATTACAATTTGAGAAATTTATTACAAAATGCACTTGACACATTTTTATTTTCAGGAAAATGTAATGTGCTAAATTAATCTTTAAACTGTGTGGTTAAAGTTCTGATTCCATTACCTGTAGCTCCTGTGACTAATTTCTTCCATATTGCTCTGAAATTATATTAATTTGGATATTTATTACATAATGAACCATGTTATTACATTTTTTTTTATATATATAAAAATGTGTCAAGTGCATTTTGTAATAAATTTCTCAAATTGTAATAACTTACTACATAATGTGAAAAAATTTACTACATCATGCGTTGACATAGTTTATTACAAAATGCGTCAGTTTATTACATAATGCGGCTTTATTACAAGATGATGTGACATTCTTATTACATTTTGAACTTTTATTACATAATGGGAATTTATTACAGAATGCAGCTCAACACACCTTTGGTGGCTGACTTGAAACTAAAATGTATTTTGCCGATAAACACACACTAATCAGTGCCAAACACGTGTCTAAATGACTAAATGTGTCAACTGCATTTTGTAATAAATGTCTCAAATTGTAATAACTTACTACATAATGCGAAAAAATTTACTACATAATGCACTGAGGTAGTTTATTATAAAATGCATCAGTTTATTACATAATGCGGCTTTATTTTTTTTTATTATTTGATTTTTTGTGTATTATTTATCATTATTATTATTATTATTATTATTATTTTTCTATTGTTTGATTTTTTTTTTTTTTTGTTCCATATGTTTTGTATTATGTCTGTGTCTGAAATAAACTAACCTAACCTATTACAAGATGACGTGACATTCTTATTACATTCTGAACTTTTATTACATAATGGGAATTTATTACATAATGCGGCTCAACAATGTGTCAAGTGCATTTTGTAATAAATGTCTCAAATTGTAATAACTTACTACATAATGCGAAAAAATTTACTACATAATGCACTGAGGTAGTTTATTACAAAATGCGCCAGTTTATTACATAATGCGGCTTTATTTTTTTTTCTATTATTTGATTTTTTGTGTATTGTTTATCATCATTATTATTATTATTATTATTATTATTATTATTATTATTTTTTTTTTTTTTTTTTTTTTTTTTCTATTGTTTGATTTATTTTTTATTTATTTTTTTTTTAATTGTTCCATATGTTTTGTATTATGTCTGTGTCTGAAATAACCTAACCTAACCTATTACAAGATGACGTGACATTCTTATTACATTTTGAACTTTTATTACATAATGGGAATTTATTACATAATGTGGCTCAACATATGTACAGTCAGTCCAGCTTGGATTTACAAGGCTGACAATGAATACTGAACAAACAAGAACTCAAACTATGAATAATGAAAGAGCTGCAGCACCTGAAACTGACCACAATGAACATTTGACAGATAAACAGAACCACGGTGCTTCAGTTTCAGCTTCACAGTTTGTCAATGTCTTTTATGGATTGGGATCGTCTCTCTCAACTCACCATATATTTTTAATTAGTAAGTTTTTTATTTCTATTTTTATCAATTTACAAGAAATTTCAAGCGACCCCATTTGAATTCCAGGCGACCCCATGTGGAGTCCTGACCCCAAGGTTGAAAAACACTGATATATATGGTATATACAGTATACATGCATTATACATAACGTGCTGATAGAAATGCACAAAAGTAAACATCATCTTGCTTCTGTGAATGAAAGAACAAGATTCAAAAGAAAATGAGTACGGAGAAATAGAAGTGTATAAAAAATGTATTAGAAACATACACTGGGGGAGCGCAATCAAGCTAATTACATACATACCACATACCAGGCATGAACACATTTGCAATTTAAGTAGAAACTCTCCAACACCCCCACACACTCTCTCTCTCACACACACACACTAAGTACTAATTAATATCATGAATAATAAATTCTGTCGTATATAGGATGAAGCGTGTCACAAACCATCCACCCAGGATGAGGTATACATTAATGTTTGCATATTAATTGGAGTGTGAATAATTTAGTTTGAAAAAAGTGAAATCTTTGTTTAATAAGTACTTCTTAGAGTAAAGTGGTTTTGGAAACGTAATTGGATTTATTGGTCAGGTCACGTCAGAAATATCTAGAAAGTCTGAAAATTATACAGTGTGATGTAAAACTTGACATATAGTGAAGTATCATGTTTTCTTAAAAAATTATCAACAACCATTTGCATTGTGTTTTTTGTTTTGTTTTGTTGTTTTTTTTTGGTAGAAAACAGCACTAAACTTAAACTAAACCAAATCTGACTGTAACCCAGACTGGGCTGTTGCAATGTTTTGCCAGTAAATGTTGTCCTGAACAAATTCTGAATGTTGTGTAACTGAACATGCAGTTGGATTACTGTCATGTGCACATAAATAATGCACGAATTTGCAAAAGATTTTTACCCCCCCCACCACCCTTTTTTTATATGCTGCGGTCTTATGCAAAGCCAAGCACCCAAGTCTAGCATCATTTGCACTAAATATTTTGATATGAATAATTAAATGCATCATACACAGCTCAACAGTGATATAAAAAAAGCACAAAGTAATTGAACATCTCTTAAATATTATGGGATTATTCCGCTAAAAATGCCACTTGAAGGGTGATTTCTATGTTTTCCTCTGTTGATCTTAAACATGATGTCAACATGGACAAAAAACATGTCGATGCTTTGAATCCACAGTGATTCCAATACAACATTCACTATGTCAACATGCAGTAATGTCAATGCATATGACTACTTTGTTTTCACTTAACCCTTTAAATACTAGTGTCACTGTGACCCACCCTAGTAGGTAAACATTACAAAAACAACGCATTAGGCAAGGCAAGTTTATTTGTATAGCACATTTCAGCAACAAGGCAATTCAAGGTGCTTCACACAGGACACTGAAAAACAACGACAAGGGAAAAAGAAACGCATTTAAAACATTATAAAAGAAACATCTAATAGGTGATTAAAAACAGCAAGTAAGAAAACAACACATAAAATCCCAAACTATAAAAACACACACATAATAAATTTAGAGTTGCAGTGCAGAGTTTCGAAAGAGAATATAAAATTTAAAAAAGTCAAAAGCCTTTTAGTCAAAGGCAGCAGTGAACAGGTGAGTCTTTAACCTTGACTTAAAAGAACTCAGACTCTCAGCAGACCTGATATTTTCTGGTAGTTTGTTCCAGATATACGGAGCATAGAAGCTGAACGCTGATTCTCCATGTTTAGTTCATGTTAATCCTTTTGCAGTGCATCACAAGAAGAGATGTTGAGTTTTGTCGAGTTCTATTCACATATCATTTCTGCATATTGAAATAAAAAGTTTTCACATTTCTACAATTATGTGTCAAAAAGAAATGAACATGGAAACACTGTCATCTTCTACAACATTGATTCACCAGTAAAACCCATGGAGTTGGATCAATGACAGTGGATGGAGACACTTGTTTTTATGTTCAGTTATTGAGATTTTTTGCTGAAAAAGTCACTTTTTCTTTAGTCTTCTCTGTTTTTGATATAATAACCCTAACTTTAATCTTAGCTTTAATGAAGATCTACGTGATCAGTGAATTAAATATAGGAAAAGACTTGATTTTCACTGAAAAAAACACAAAATACAGAGGATAATATTGTAATAAATGGTTATAAATCATTTAAAGGTTAAATAGAGAGAAAAATTCATTTAGGGGCTGCCACAGAGGGACCACCGGGTCTTTATGGGTTAAAACTACAAATGGTTGACTGTCATATATGTATCTCACACAATAATCCAATTGGACACTAGGGATATAACGATATGAAAATTTCATATCACGGTTATCATTATTTTGATGATATTGTTGAAATTGTGCTCAAAATGTTCAAAAAGTACCTCTACACACACTGAAATAATTTAGCCAAGTTGTATTGTGAAAAATAAATAAATAAATAAATAAAATTAAATAATAGCCACAATGTACTTTCTGTTGGCAGAAACATTAAAATATTAACATATAAGCAATCAAATATACAAATGTGCATGAACGATGTCACCTTATGGACACTGTTTGACAGTTTTCCATATCAAGCTTGAGTTGTTTTTGTTTCTTTAAAAAAAAAAAAAATATGTAATAACATGGTTCATTATGTAATAACAATCCAAATTAATATAATTTCAGAGAAATTTAAAAGAAATTAGTCACAGGAGCTACAGGTAATGTAATCAGAACTTTAACCACACAATTTAAAGATTAATTTAGCACATTACATTTTCCTGAAAATAAAAATGTGTCAGGTGCATTTTGTAATAAATTTCTCAAATTGTAACAACTTACTACATAATGTGAAAAAATTTACTACATAATGCATTGAGATAGTTTATTACAAAATGTGTCAGTTTATTACATAATGCGGCTTTATTTTTTTTTTTCTATTATTTGATTTTTTGTGTATTGTTTATCATTATTATTTTTCTATTGTTTGATTTTTTTATTTGAGTATTGTTTTTTTTTTTTGTTTTTTTTTTGTTCCATATGTTTTGTATTATGTCTGTGTCTGAAATAAACTAAACTAACCTATTACAAGATGACGTGACATTTTTATTACATTTTGAACTTTTATTACATAATGGGAATTTATTACATAATGCAGCTCAACAATGTGTCAAGTGCATTTTGTAAAACATTTCTCAAATTGTAATAACTTACTACATAATGTGAAAAAATTTACTACATAATGCACTGAGGTAGTTTATTACAAAATGCGTCAGTTTATTACATAATGTGGCTTTATTTTTTTTTTCTATTATTTGATTTTTTGTGTATTGTTTATCATTATTATTATTATTTTTCTATTGTTTGATTTTTTTATTTGTGTATTCTTTATTATTATTATTATTATTATTATTATTATTATTATTATTATTATTATTATTATTATTATTATTATTATTATAATAAATTTATTTTTATTTAGTTTTATTTTATTTTATTTTATTTTATTTATTTATTTATTTATTTATTTATTTATTTTCCCATATGTTTTGTATTATGTCTGTGTCTGAAATAAACTAACCTAACCTAACCTATTACAAGATGTCGTGACATTCTTATTACATTTTGAACTTTTATTACATAATGGGAATTTATTACATAGTGCGGCTCGACAGGATACGCAAAAAAAAAAAAAATAAAAAAAAAGATAAATAAATTTTGTTTGTTAATTGCAGTCTAATAACAATTAGCAATTGATTTACCCTAATAAAACATGTTACTGCAGATCAGGTTTATCAAGAGCGGCAAAGTTACAGTAATGGTATGAATTGCAGTGTTTTGGATGATGCATACGAGTCCAGAACTAAAACAACAAAACCCATGAATAAACAATAGAACAGCCATGTAGTGACCACTATGCATGAAAGGGTTAAATGTCTTTTTCTCGGTTACCTGGGCCATAAGTTGAGTGGGTGCAGATGTATTTAACTGACATGACTTCATCCATACGAGTCTGCCACTTCTTCTCCTCCGTATTCCCTCTTTTCCTTTTACCTCCACCACTCTCTTATCTCATAACAGTTAATGACCGCGATGTGATAACCTTCGACGAGACTTCCTCAGTACGTCGTCAGTAACTGCCATCTGAGTACTGTGTAATTTACCAGCGATTAGACATAATTGACTTCCACATGTCTGAATGAGCGCAGAGAGGAAGCGGGTGTAATTGATACAAATGGACAGCGTTGGTGTTGATGTGACAGGGGAAATAAGGCATTTCTATCAAGGGTAGCGGTCCACGAAGAGATGTTAAATACACTGCGCAGGGAGATGCATTAATATATACTCAAACAAAGAGGAGAGGAGAGGAAAGGAGAGGAGAGGAGAGGAGAGTCCACCCACACAAACACAGATAAACAGTGATGGTTAAAGCACACGCCTCCCAGGAACGCAGGTCTGAAAACATACAGACAATCACATGACATGTTCAACTGATGTTTGTTCACAGTATGTATACATGTTGGGTTGTTCATTTACAGCCACGCATCCTGAAATGAAGTGGAATAGAGATAAAGATACTTAACCCAGTGTTACTTCTGTTCAAGCTCTCAAATGAATTTTTCTCTATTTTTATATTCATTCTTAAGTCGTTTCTCACTGTTTATTCTAATATTTTTCACTATTTTTATGTTCATTCTTAATTTCTCACTATTTATTCTAATATTTTTCACTATTTCTCAATATTTATTCTACTATTTTTCTCTATTTTTATATTCATTCTTAAGTCATTTCTCACTATTTATTCTAATATTTTTCACTATTTTTATATTCATTCTTAAGTTGTTTCTCACTATTTATTCTAATATTTTTCACTATTTCTCACTATTTATTCTAATATTTTTCACTATTTCTCACTATTTATTCTAATATTTTTCTCTATTTTTATATTCATTCTTAAGTCATTTCTCACTATTTATTCTAATATTTTTCACTATTTTTATGTTCATTCTTAAGTTGTTTCTCACTATTTATTCTACTATTTTTCACTATTTCTCACTATTTATTCTAATACTTTTCACTATTTTTATGTTCGTTCTTAAGTCATTTCTCACTATTTATTCTAATATTTTTCACTATTTCTCACTATTTATTCTAATATTTTTCACTATTTTTATGTTCATTCTTAAGTCATTTCTCACTATTTATTCTAATATTTTTCACTATTTTTATGTTCATTCTTAAGTAATTTCTCACTATTTATTCTAATATTTTTCACTATTTCTCACTATTTATTCTAATATTTTTCACTATTTTTATATTCATTCTTAAGTCATTTCTCACTATTTATTCTAATATTTTTCACTATTTTTATATTCATTCTTAAGTCATTTCTCACGATTTATTCTAATATTTTTCACTATTTTTATATTCATTCTTAAGTCTTTTCTCACTGTTTATTCTAATATTTTTCTCTATTTTTTTATTCATTCTTAAGTCATTTCTCACGATTTATTCTAATATTTTTCACTATTTTTATATTCATTCTTAAGTCATTTCTCACTATTTATTCTAATATTTTTCACTATTTTTATATTCATTCTTAAGTCATTTCTCACGATTTATTCTAATATTTTTCACTATTTTTATGTTCTTTCTTAAGTCATTTCTCACTATTTATTCTACTATTTTTCACCATTTCTCACTATTTATTCTAATATTTTTCACTATTTTATATTCATTCTTAAGTCATTTCTCACGATTTATTCTAATATTTTTCACTATTTTTATGTTCATTCTTAAGTAATTTCTCACTATTTATTCTAATATTTTTCACTATTTTATGTTCATTCTTAAGTCATTTCTCACTATTTATTCTAATATTTTTCACTATTTCTCACTATTTATTCTAATATTTTTCACTATTTTTATATTCATTCTTAAGTCATTTCTCACTATTTATTCTAATATTTTTCACTATTTTTATATTCATTCTTAAGTCATTTCTCACTATTTATTCTAATATTTTTCACCATTTCTCACTATTTATTCTAATATTTTTCACTATTTTTATATTCATTCTTAAGTCATTTCTCACGATTTATTCTAATATTTTTCACTATTTTTATGTTCATTCTTAAGTAATTTCTCACTATTTATTCTAATATTTTTCACTATTTCTCACTATTTATTCTAATATTTTTCACTATTTTTATATTCATTCTTAAGTCATTTCTCACTATTTATTCTAATATTTTTCACCATTTCTCACTATTTATTCTAATATTTTTCACTATTTTTATATTCATTCTTAAGTCGTTTCTCACTATTTATTCTAATATTTTTCACTATTTTTATATTCATTCTTAAGTCATTTCTCACTATTTATTCTAATATTTTTCACTATTTCTCACTATTTATTCTAATATTTTTCACTATTTTTATATTCATTCTTAAGTCATTTCTCACTATTTATTCTAATATTTTTCACTATTTTTATATTCATTCTTAAGTCGTTTCTCACTATTTATTCTAATATTTTTCACTATTTTTATGTTCATTCTTAAGTCATTTCTCACTATTTATTCTAATATTTTTCACTATTTCGCACTATTTATTCTACTATTTTTCACGATTTTTATATTCATTCTTAAGTCATTTCTCACTATTTATTCTAATATTTTTCACTATTTCTCACTATTTATTCTATTTTTCACTATTTTTATATTCATTCTTAAGTCATTTCTCACTATTTATTCTAATATTTTTCACTATTTCTCACTATTTATTCTAATATTTTTCACTATTTTATATTCATTCTTAAGTCATTTCTCACTATTTATTCTAATATTTTTCACTATTTCTCACTATTTATTCTAATATTTTTCACTATTTTTACATTCATTCTTAAGTCATTTCTCACTATTTATTCTAATATTTTCCTCTATTTTTATATTCATTCTTAAGTCATTTCTCACTATTTATTCTACTATTTTTCTCTATTTTTATATTCATTCTTAAGTCATTTCTCACTATTTATTCTACTATTTTTCCACTATTTCTCACTATTTATTCTATTTTTCTCTATTTTTATATTCATTCTTAAGTCATTTCTCACTATTTATTCTAATATTTTTCACTATTTCTCACTATTTATTCTAATATTTTTCACTATTTTTATATTCATTCTTAAGTCATTTCTCACTATTTATTCTAATATTTTTCTCTATTTTATATTCATTCTTAAGTCATTTCTCACTATTTATTCTAATATTTTTCACTATTTTTATGTTCATTCTTAAGTTGTTTCTCACTATTTATTCTACTATTTTTCACTATTTCTCACTATTTATTCTAATACTTTTCACTATTTTTATGTTCGTTCTTAAGTCATTTCTCACTATTTATTCTAATATTTTTCACTATTTCTCACTATTTATTCTAATATTTTTCACTATTTTTATATTCATTCTTAAGTCATTTCTCACTATTTATTCTAATATTTTTCACTATTTTTATATTCATTCTTAAGTCATTTCTCACTATTTATTCTAATATTTTTCACCATTTCTCACTATTTATTCTAATATTTTTCACTATTTTTATATTCATTCTTAAGTCATTTCTCACGATTTATTCTAATATTTTTCACTATTTTTATGTTCATTCTTAAGTAATTTCTCACTATTTATTCTAATATTTTTCACTATTTCTCACTATTTATTCTAATATTTTTCACTATTTCTCACTATTTATTCTAATATTTTTCACTATTTTTATATTCATTCTTAAGTCATTTCTCACTATTTATTCTAATATTTTTCACCATTTCTCACTATTTATTCTAATATTTTTCACTATTTTTATATTCATTCTTAAGTCGTTTCTCACTATTTATTCTAATATTTTTCACTATTTTTATATTCATTCTTAAGTCATTTCTCACTATTTATTCTAATATTTTTCACTATTTCTCACTATTTATTCTAATATTTTTCACTATTTTTATATTCATTCTTAAGTCATTTCTCACTATTTATTCTAATATTTTTCACTATTTTTATATTCATTCTTAAGTCATTTCTCACTATTTATTCTAATATTTTTCACTATTTTTATGTTCATTCTTAAGTCATTTCTCACTATTTATTCTAATATTTTTCACTATTTCGCACTATTTATTCTACTATTTTTCACTATTTTTATATTCATTCTTAAGTCATTTCTCACTATTTATTCTAATATTTTTCACTATTTCTCACTATTTATTCTATTTTTCACTATTTTTATATTCATTCTTAAGTCATTTCTCACTATTTATTCTAATATTTTTCACTATTTCTCACTATTTATTCTAATATTTTTCACTATTTTTATATTCATTCTTAAGTCATTTCTCACTATTTATTCTAATATTTTTCACTATTTCTCACTATTTATTCTAATATTTTTCACTATTTTTACATTCATTCTTAAGTCATTTCTCACTATTTATTCTAATATTTTTCTCTATTTTTATATTCATTCTTAAGTCATTTCTCACTATTTATTCTACTATTTTTCCACTATTTCTCACTATTTATTCTATTTTTCTCTATTTTTATATTCATTCTTAAGTCATTTCTCACTATTTATTCTAATATTTTTCACTATTTCTCACTATTTATTCTAATATTTTTCACTATTTTTATATTCATTCTTAAGTCATTTCTCACTATTTATTCTAATATTTTTCACTATTTTTATGTTCATTCTTAAGTTGTTTCTCACTATTTATTCTACTATTTTTCACTATTTCTCACTATTTATTCTAATACTTTTCACTATTTTTATGTTCGTTCTTAAGTCATTTCTCACTATTTATTCTAATATTTTTCACTATTTTTATATTCATTCTTAAGTCATTTCTCACTATTTATTCTAATATTTTTCACTATTTTTATGTTCATTCTTAAGTTGTTTCTCACTATTTATTCTACTATTTTTCACTATTTCTCACTATTTATTCTAATACTTTTCACTATTTTTATGTTCGTTCTTAAGTCATTTCTCACTATTTATTCTAATATTTTTCACTATTTCTCAGTATTTATTCTAATATTTTTCACTATTTTTATGTTCATTCTTAAGTCATTTCTCACTATTTATTCTAATATTTTTCACTATTTTTATGTTCATTCTTAAGTAATTTCTCACTATTTATTCTAATATTTTTCACTATTTCTCACTATTTATTATAATATTTTTCACTATTTTTATATCCGTTCTTAAGTCTTTTCTCACTGTTTATTCTATATTTTTCTCTATTTTTTTATTCATTCTTAAGTCATTTCTCACTATTTATTCTAATATTTTTCACTATTTTTATATTCATTCTTAAGTCATTTCTCACTATTTATTCTAATATTTTTCACTATTTTTATATTCATTCTTAAGTCATTTCTCACGATTTATTCTAATATTTTTCACTATTTTTATATTCATTCTTAAGTCTTTTCTCACTGTTTATTCTAATATTTTTCTCTATTTTTTTATTCATTCTTAAGTCATTTCTCACGATTTATTCTAATATTTTTCACTATTTTTATATTCATTCTTAAGTCATTTCTCACTATTTATTCTAATATTTTTCACTATTTTTATATTCATTCTTAAGTCATTTCTCACGATTTATTCTAATATTTTTCACTATTTTTATGTTCATTCTTAAGTCATTTCTCACTATTTATTCTACTATTTTTCACCATTTCTCACTATTTATTCTAATATTTTTCACTATTTTTATATTCATTCTTAAGTCATTTCTCACGATTTATTCTAATATTTTTCACTATTTTTATGTTCATTCTTAAGTAATTTCTCACTATTTATTCTAATATTTTTCACTATTTTTATGTTCATTCTTAAGTCATTTCTCACTATTTATTCTAATATTTTTCACTATTTCTCACTATTTATTCTAATATTTTTCACTATTTTTATATTCATTCTTAAGTCATTTCTCACTATTTATTCTAATAATTTTCACCATTTCTCACTATTTATTCTAATATTTTTCACTATTTTTATATTCATTCTTAAGTCATTTCTCACTATTTATTCTAATATTTTTCACTATTTTTATATTCATTCTTAAGTCATTTCTCACTATTTATTCTAATATTTTTCACCATTTCTCACTATTTATTCTAATATTTTTCACTATTTTTATATTCATTCTTAAGTCATTTCTCACGATTTATTCTAATATTTTTCACTATTTTTATGTTCATTCTTAAGTAATTTCTCACTATTTATTCTAATATTTTTCACTATTTCTCACTATTTATTCTAATATTTTTCACTATTTCTCACTATTTATTCTAATATTTTTCACTATTTTTATATTCATTCTTAAGTCATTTCTCACTATTTATTCTAATATTTTTCACCATTTCTCACTATTTATTCTAATATTTTTCACTATTTTTATATTCATTCTTAAGTCATTTCTCACTATTTATTCTAATATTTTTCACTATTTTTATATTCATTCTTAAGTCATTTCTCACTATTTATTCTAATATTTTTCACTATTTCTCACTATTTATTCTAATATTTTTCACTATTTTTATATTCATTCTTAAGTCATTTCTCACTATTTATTCTAATATTTTTCACTATTTTTATATTCATTCTTAAGTCGTTTCTCACTATTTATTCTAATATTTTTCACTATTTTTATGTTCATTCTTAAGTCATTTCTCACTATTTATTCTAATATTTTTCACTATTTCGCACTATTTATTCTACTATTTTTCACTATTTTTATATTCATTCTTAAGTCATTTCTCACTATTTATTCTAATATTTTTCACTATTTCTCACTATTTATTCTATTTTTCACTATTTTTATATTCATTCTTAAGTCATTTCTCACTATTTATTCTAATATTTTTCACTATTTCTCACTATTTATTCTAATATTTTTCACTATTTTTATATTCATTCTTAAGTCATTTCTCACTATTTATTCTAATATTTTTCACTATTTCTCACTATTTATTCTAATATTTTTCACTATTTTTACATTCATTCTTAAGTCATTTCTCACTATTTATTCTACTATTTTTCTCTATTTTTATATTCATTCTTAAGTCATTTCTCACTATTTATTCTACTATTTTTCACTATTTCTCACTGTTTATTCTAATATTTTTCACTATTTTTCAATTCATTCTCAAGTCATTTCTCACTATTTATTCTACTATTTTTCCACTATTTCTCACTATTTATTCTATTTTTCTCTATTTTTATATTCATTCTTAAGTCATTTCTCACTATTTATTCTAATATTTTTCACTATTTCTCACTATTTATTCTAATATTTTTCACTATTTTTATATTCATTCTTAAGTCATTTCTCACTATTTATTCTAATATTTTTCACTATTTCTCACTATTTATTCTAATATTTTTCACTATTTCTCACTATTTATTCTAATATTTTTCACTATTTTTATATTCATTCTTAAGTCATTTCTCACTATTTATTCTAATATTTTTCACTATTTCTCACTATTTATTCTAATATTTTTCACTATTTCTCACTATTTATTCTAATATTTTTCACTATTTTTATATTCATTCTTAAGTCATTTCTCACTATTTATTCTAATATTTTTCACTATTTCTCACTATTTATTCTAATATTTTTCTCTATTTTTATATTCATTCTTAAGTCATTTCTCACTATTTATTCTACTATTTTTCCACTATTTCTCACTATTTATTATATTTTTCTCTATTTTTATATTCATTCTTAAGTCATTTCTCACTATTTATTCTAATATTTTTCACTATTTCTCACTATTTATTCTAATATTTTTCACTATTTCTTACTATTTATTCTAATATTTTTCACTATTTCTCACTATTTATTCTAATATTTTTCACTATTTTTTTATTCATTCTTAAGTCATTTCTCACTATTTATTCTAATATTTTTCACTATTTCTCACTATTTATTCTACTATTTTTCACTATTTTTATATTCATTCTTAAGTCATTTCTCACTATTTATTCTACTATTTTTCACTATTTCTCACTATTTATTCTAATATTTTTCTCTATTTTTATATTCATTCTTAAGTCATTTCTCACTCTTTATTCTACTATTTTTCTCTATTTTTTGTATTCATTCTTAAGTCGTTTTTCACTATTTACTCTACTATTTTTCTCTATTTTTATATTCATTCTTAATAAGGAATAAAAACACTCAAGAAAAAAAAAATCTTGATGAAAGTTGTCATAGTTCATGCATGAAAGGGTTAATTTACTGATCGTGTAGATGTTCATTAAAGCTCAAATTAAAGTTGAAGGTTATTATGTCAGAAACAGACAAAATTGAAGAAAATGTGACTCTTTAAGTCAAACATATCATTAAATGAACATAAAACAAGTGTCTCCATTCACTGTCATTGATCCAACTCCGTGGGTTTTACTGGTGAATCAATGCTGTAGAAGATGACGGTGTTTCCACGGTAACTACGGAGCCTCTGAATGTCCAAATGGGTCATATCTGATGACCATGAAAAGATGACAAACTGTATTTTACACCATTTATTGACATAATTAGTGGATCAGCAGGTATTAACCCTTTCATGCATAGTGGTCACTATAGTGGACAGATATTCTCCAGCTGTTCTCTTGTATATTCATGGGTTTAATTGTTTTAGTTCCATGTCCTCCTGAGACCCAGCAATGCATTTTTGTCCTCTGTAGGGGACTAAAATTTAACAGTTTTAATTAAAAAAAAAAAAGCCATTCATTGCAAAGGACATTCCATTAAAAAATAAATAAATGAAAATAATTTTAAAAATATATCTGAAAAAACTGTTGCATAATGCAGTTTCCAATCAAGATGACTGTTTAATGTAAAAAAAAGCTAATGATTTTCACTGCACTGGATCTCAGGAGGATATCAACCAACACAGTGGATGCTCATGCATCATCTACAACTGACATTCAGACCATTAATGTAACTTTGCTGTTCTTGATAAACTTGATATGCACTAACATTTTTGAATGTTAATCAACTGCTAATTTTCTCAAACAAAAAGTTTTTTTTTTTTTTTTTTTTTTTTTTTTTTTTTGCGCATTATCTCCATAACTAGTATTAGAATATGATAAAATGTGTGAAAACATCAGATTAGCTGCATTAAAAATGTTTTAAATTCATAGTTTTAACACAATATATCACTTTATGATGATGGGTTCTTAGCTTCAAAAATTAAACATATGCTTTCCAGCTGAGTGGATATTTTTGTAACTTAATGAAAAATAGGTTCATAAAAAAAAAAAAAAAAAAAAATTCTATTGCATTGTTTTTTTCATGCCTAAAGAGGAATAAAAACACTCAGGAAAAAAATCTTGATTAAGGTTCTCATAATTCATGCATGAAAGGGTTAAACAGTTTGAATCAGTAGATGCTTTTGGTCATCTTTTGCTGTTTGGGTCTTTATGGGTTAAAAAGTGAACTAAATATTTTCGGTTTTTAACATGTTCACTTATAACCATTTGATTTTTCTACAAAAATGATGCCACAGCTGTCAGCTAAAGGTTCCCAGGTTTCAACCATCACACTCAGCAAAACTCAGAAATGTTTGAGGAATTTCAACCTTGGAAACCCTTTGGAACAATATAATGTAGTAGTTTTTTTTTTTTTTTTTTTTTTAATTCAAATCATCATATTATCAGTAGGAGTTTGTCCGACAAGTATCTGTCATTCAGTCTGTTCAGCATGATGGAGAAAGGCCACGCTAGCACATTTTTCCTTTGACTGTAAATCCTGTCATCTGCATTAAAGATGACTTCTATTGCCACCAGAAAGTCTGTTTGAATTATTAAAGCCGCTGTTTTATTTTTGATGAGCGCTGATATGTTCACTACATGTCTGTGCGTGTTAGTGCAGTGACTTTAGGAAGGTCTGACAGCAGAACAGCTCCGGAAAACCAAGGATGAAATGATCCAAAGGCAGCAGGTGTCCACAGTGAAGAACACACATATCTGATAGGAAAAGGAACTTTTATTTAACAGGGTTCCTACAGGCAGGGTGTGATTTGTTGGGTTGGGGGCAAGGTTAGAATAGTTTTGGATTTTTCATTATTTAGTTTTGACTTTTTTTCTCTAATTCAGTTTTAATTCGTTTTTAGAGCAGGTTTTTCTAGTTTTTATTCGTTTTCGTTATTTTCTAAATGCTTAGTTTTTGTTTAGTTTTAGTTTTTTGAATATCCTCTCTCTTATTCTCTTATTCATATTCAAATAAATCCCAGACAGGACTCTGCTGCTTTCTCCCAACTTTAGTCTCCATGTTTCCAGGTAGAGTGGAGACGAGAAGACGACTCTAAACGACAAGTGACAAGAAGTGACGGACCGTTAAATATCATACGGTGCCATTAGCTAAAGTTGCTTGAGGGAAATAAATCGATTTTATGTCAATCGGACATTGACAAAGACGAAAACGAAGAGAATTTTATCCATAATTTTTATATGTTTTAGTTTGTTTTGTAAACACACAACACAGTTTCAGTTAGTTATCGTTTTGTTTTGTTTTTTCTTTCAGTTATAGTTTTGTATTTATTTCAGTTAACGAAAATGTTTTTACAATTGTAGTTTTCGTCATTTTGTTAGTTTTCATTAGCGATAATAATCTTGGTGGGGGAAGATAAAACCCCTTCTTCTGCTCAATGAATTTCATCCTTGGGGGGGGGGGGGGGGGGGCGGCACAACCAACCAATGTAAATAACAGGCAGGTTGTGACAGTTTTCTTACATCTATGTCGTACATTACTTGGACTAATATTCATCTGAACCGAACTGTTGGCAGTCTCAGAATTTGCCAACATCCCCATTTACTGACAAATCTGGGTGGGGGGGCAAAGGTTGTGACGGGGGGGGGGGGGGGTAGTGCCCCCCCATGCCCCCCTTTGGTGCCGCCACTGGTGTGGACACACCAGGAAACCCAGTCATTTATTAATTTAGTATGAGATAGAGGGGTAATATATAATAATAATAATAATAATAATAATAATAATAATAATAATAATAATAATAATAATAATAATAATAATAAACTTTATTTGTATAGCACCTTTCATACAGAAATTGTAGCCCAAAGTGCTTCACATTGATTGAAAAAATACAATATTAAAATACATTAAGATTTGATTATACATCAAGAAATAAAATGAAATTTGAGAGAAATACAATAAAATAAAAATAAAAACAGCGCACATTAAAATATTTGATTATACATAGAATTTTTGAAGTGCAAGAAATAAAATGAAATTTGAAATACAATAAAATAAAAAATAAAAACAGAAATACAATAAAATAAAATAAAAATAAAAACAGCGCACATTCCTGGTTCCTGAATTGTGACCCCATTTTTATCTCCTTTCAAAGGCTGATGAGAATAAAAGATAAATTAAAAAAAAAAATGAATACGTGATAATGAATATATCTGTAAATCAACACCATATTTACGTTCGTCACCATGTTTATGGAATGATTTCTCGTGTCATCTCACAATGTGATTTAATGGTAAAACCGACATTACGCATTTCTGTGTTTTTTCAACATTTAGTAAATATCGGTAAAGTTTTGCACAGATGTCCAATGGAAAAGCGACTAGTGTCTATATCTGTGTTTTTGCCGTTGTGTGTTCTTGAAAATCAAAGCACAATTCCACTCATTGACAGTGGAGATGGAATAACCGATCTGTTCAGCAGGCAGATAAATGGTCTTTCACTTGCAGAGCTTCAACACTGATCAAATTCAAAGTCCAGTCAGAGAACAAAACACAAAAAAGAACAAAAAAGGGAGAAAGATGTGGTGAGAGCAGAGGAGGTGGGAAATATAATTGGTTCTCCTGCTCTGTCGGAGTTTGGGAGTAACTTTAGCTCTAGTGCCTTCAGACAGAACCGAGTAGAACAAGGACGTTCGCTCTGCTGCTCCATGTGAACTTGTGTTCCAGACGGTTCTGGACCAGAGCCCTTCTGGCCTGATGATGAGAAGCTGAAAGCATCTTCCTCGCCACTGGCTGCGTGGACTCACATAAATTATTATAGTTTAAGGTCAGTGACCAAGCCCAGGGGTATAGAAACTTGAGTTTAGAGCAAAAACTGTCCAAAAGACAAACTGTGGCTGTTTTTTTTTTTTTTTTTTTTTGGATTTAAAAATTTAGCTGGAAGCTTAGAAGTAGTCCGATCCAGACCTCACACTTTGGCCAATACCATGTTTACAAACCCATAAGCATGGCCTAAAGCGTCATGTGGGTGGTGTTCAATATCCATAACTCAGCGATTAAAGGTTCAATTTCACTGTGTTTAATAAATAATTTCACATTATTTTTAACGGAACTACAACTTTGGTGTAATTTTTTTTTTTTTTTTTTTTTTTTGTAAAAGTTAATTGTTTAATGACAGCTAAGTACCTCCATAATCCATCACTTCTCTATCTCTCTGGTGCACGAGCTAGAACAGGGGTGTCAAACTCATTTTAGTTCAGGGGCCACATTCAGCCCAATATGACCTCAAATGGGCCAGACCAGTGAAATAACAACATTGAAAAAAGTAAAATTACATTATGATAATGTTTACATCTACAGCGTTTCCTTAAGAATCTGAAAAACATGAACAACCTGAAATGTCTTCAGAAAAACAAGTGCAATTTTAGCAATATTCTGCCTCAGTTTATCAGTTTATCATTTACATATGTACATTACAACTTACATTACAACTACAAATACACAAAAACATTTAATAACAGGCAGAGTATTGGTAAAATTGCATGTACTTCTCTTAAGACATTTCAGGTTATTCACATTTTTTGTAAGCTAGTTTGTTAATATAAACATTTTCGTGTAATTTTACTTTTTATACACTAAAACAAAGACAAAATCTGTAGTTTTCATTATTTATAGGTTATTATGATAATATTTTACTGGTCTGACCCAGAAAAAAGTAAAATTACGTTATGATAATGTTTACATCTACAACATTTCCTTAAGAATCTAAAAAATATGGACAACCTGAAATGTCTTAAGAAGAACAAGTGCAATTTTAACAATATTCTGCCTCAGTTTATCATATACATATGTACATTACAACTTACATTACAACTACAAATACACAAAACATTTAATAACAGGCAGAGTATTGGTAAAATTGCATGTACTTCTCTTAAGACATTTC
Source organism: Sphaeramia orbicularis (assembly GCF_902148855.1). Lineage (NCBI taxonomy): Eukaryota > Metazoa > Chordata > Actinopteri > Kurtiformes > Apogonidae > Sphaeramia > Sphaeramia orbicularis. Next base: position 43,413,169 of record NC_043963.1, on the reverse strand, counting down.
AGGTTGTTCACATTTTTTGTAAGCTAGTTTGTTAATATAAATATTTTCGTGTAATTTTACTTTTTATACACTAAAACAAAGATAAAATCTGTAGTTTTCATTATTAATAGGTTATTATGATAATATTTTACTGGTCTTACCCATTTGAGATTAATTTTTCTGTATGTGGAACCTGAATTAAAATGATTTTTACACCACTGATTGTTAAAATCTTCAGTGTAATTCATGCTACGGGCCGGATTGGACCCTTTGGCGGGCCGGATTTGGCCCCCGGGCCTTATGTTTGACACCTGTGAGCTAGAGAGATTTCAGAATCATTTCAGTTGTTCAGGATCTGTAACTGTGCATGACTCACCTTTGTCATTTAGCTGAAGTTATTGTTCAATATTCAGTTCAATAAAACACTTTATACAAGAACTATTTTTGCAGTGACAAGTTAACAGCTAAGAGTTATTTACATTGGAAGTCAGACGTCGTTTAGCAAAGATTCTACAAAGTTTTTATTTTATCTACTGATGAAAAAGATCAGTAATTTTCCAGATGATTATGAGAATTGTCCAGCTCATTTCCTTTCTACTGACGTACAGTTTGAACACATACTTGACATTTACCAGAATAAGAAGAATATCGCTTTCCAAGACGTTGTCACTTTCATCTTAATATAAACATGAGGTAGATCAGAACAAGTTGTTAAAAGTTTGAGTTAACAGGAAATTGAAAAAACAAAACAACTAATGTGTTTTCAGGTTTTGCTTTTGAAACATCAATCAAATCAATCAATCACTCAATCAAGTTTTTTTGATATAGCACCAAATCATAACAAAACTTATCTCACGACACTTTACATAGAGAGCCGGTCGAAACCAGACTTTTAAGCCAATTGACAGAAACCCAACAGAATCCTCCAGGAGCAAACACTTGGTGTCATTAGTCGCTTTTCCATTGGACATCTGTGCGAAACTTTTTCAATATTTACTAAATGTCAAAAAAACAGAAGTGTGTAATGTCGTTTTTTTCTATTAAATCACAAATGCGGTGATTTGTTTATTTATTACTGCGAGATGACACAAGAAGTCATTCCATAAACATGGTGACGGACATATATATCGTGTTGATTTACAGATATATTCATTATTATTATATATTACTCCTGTATCCCGTACTAAATTCAAAAATGATTTGGTTTCCTGGTGTGTCCAAACATACCGCGACATATTTCTTTTAAAACTCTTTTTCTTCGCTTGTAACATGTCAAGATCCTTTTTTTGTGACTCCAGTTGCAGAAAAAGGTCTTTCCATTGCAGTTTTGTGCGATAAACCAATTTCACCACACACAAAAAACCACCTCTTGCCAGCACAAAAACTTTTCGTAACAAAAAAAGAGTTTTGGGAAAATTGATGTTTTCCATTAGGCAAATTTTAATGTGCAAGTTATATTCGCACAATTTGAGGGTCAACGGAAAAGCAACTAGTGACGAGGAAAATTTTCTTTTTACGGGCAGAAACCTGGAGCAGACCCCAACTGCTGGAAGATGGTCGTCTGCCTTGACCAGTTGAGGTTAAACAAAGCTAACATGAGCTAATTTATATATAAATGTCTGGAAACCCCTCTGGCACTGTTCAATATTTCTATACCACTGATTCTGGTTTGGCTTGTTTTAGTCCTGGTCCAGTACTAAATCCAAGAATGTTGCAGCACTCATTTAAAGGTGGGGTGCGAGATGTTTTCCTGGAGCATTTTTTACCATATTGCTCAAAATCCCCTTCACACCCAGATTACAACCAATTAATTAAATGCTCTAAAACAAAAAATAAAAAATGTAGTCACCTGTGGAACGGACAGGACTGAAAAACACACCATCCAATCATTTTAAGCGCCCAATCAAAATTATTGAATGGAAATATGTCTATCAAACTCAACTGCCATTTGCCCCTCCCCCCTCTGCATGTACCCCTCTTTGTGCATGAATCGTGTGTTCTCAGAGGATTGGAGCGCTTGTTCAGGAAGCGAAGCCAGAGCCAGCGCTTGGCTATATTAGTTATATTGGGATGGTAAGTTCACCGGCAAACTGTTTGGTCACGAACATAAATGACTAGGAAATGTAACGTTAGTCAGGTAGGTATGAACTGGGGCTGTTCTGTAAGAGTGGAGGTGTTGGAGGAAACTGACTGAGGTATGCATGGATTGCCATCGGAGCAGAGGCGATTTCTCACAGACTGCAAGGGAAGCTCGGCTTCCCCTAAAATTACAAAAATCAAATGGTCAAAATATGTTCGGTTGTGTTGATATTTTATTGACTACAATTGTGTTAGAACACGTTCATCTCACAGACGAGTTCGTTCAGAATCAGCTTTATCACAAATCAACAGACGCGATGTTGTTCACGTCTCCTCCATTCCCATTGCGCTGTTTTCTCATTCGATCTCTGCTCAGTGCATTTGTCCGTAGATGCTCAGCGTCTCTGGGCTTCAATGGGACTGAGTGGAACAGTTTTTTTCATTGCCTCAAAACTGGACGGTAATTGGATAAATGCCACGATGTTGTCCCGCCCCCAGACGCTGGGCGTCTCTGGGAGTGAATGGAGCTGTGGGTGGAGCTCGGCCGGGCTGGACGCCAGAATCCCATGTGTTGATTGGAGCATCAGTTGAAAGGCTGAATCCCGTTTGATTGACAGCTATTTTCAGATCTGCTCCTTCACTGACACAGTTCAGTTTAATACTGTCGCACATTCTGCTGTGAAATCAGAGAAACCACTATGAAATTACTCGTTCCTTTCTTGCACTGTAAATAAAACACACTCATTGTACTTCCTTGTTTCAATTTAACATAATTTCAGTGTTTTCTTGTTTCAGTTACATAATTCAATCATTTCTTGTTCGAGTTTAATATCGTTTTGTAGATAATTAAATCAATCAAACTGTCGGCTAGGTCGGAGTGAAAGGAGCATCTGTAGTTTAAAAAGGCTGAAGTCTTACACCCACAACACAATGGGCCAAGGCAATCCAAGCAGCTCAGCTCTGCTGGACATTCAGAGGACACTGGTAAAGTTCCTGGAAAAGACGCCTACTTGGTTCGATAAGGTTACTGACTATTTTCTTAAAAAGGAACAGAGGGCCGAATGTATGTTTAAATAACTTGACAATTTTTTTTTATGTAAGCCGACAATGAGCTTCCCCTGTCTGAAAGACGAGCAGCCGCCACTGCGTCGGAGCCGGGCGAATTGTTGCTGTACAGCGCTCGTGAACCCTCGAGAACAAGCTTTGCGCCCCAATACTCTGGAATCGTGGTTTTGGGGGATGACTGAAGAAAGGGGTTTAGACTTTTGAATTGAGTATTTTCAAAATGTACCTTATTCGAACTGTTTTTCTAAGATCTCATACCCCACCTTTAAGACCAAGAGGCTATCAATGGCTCCCATCAATTCAGCCTTTTTTTTTTTTATCTGGAGAAACAATACTTTTGTGTGTTGTTACTTGACACGTTAGCATCCAAACCTGTGACCCGTGAGGCTAAAAAGTCTGTGAACCTAGTGATCTCTGGCAGAGTAAACTTTAATTATGGCCCTCATAGTGATGTATACTTTTGCCCTGTTTGTCCCCTCCCTCCCCTCTCCTCTGCTCCTCCTCTTCACCCTACCTCATCGTTGAATAATAGAAATGCCAAGTGATGAGAGCTCAAACATCAAAAAGCCCATTTCCCAGCTTGACAGAGCAATTTACCTTTCCCCATATTCACTCATACACATAATTAAAAGTGGTGGATTGGACTGCAGCATATAGACGGCGTATCTGTATAGTGACTCACATATAAGCATGCGCACAAACATAAAACTGTCTGATTCACCACGAGAGGAGAGTTTTCGATTAGCGAGCGATGGATTTATACACAACTCCCTTTGTGTCTGAAACACACACACACGCCGTCTCTGTCCGCGTTCTCTCTCTTATAGAACCTTTCTTCGCTTTGCCGTTCGCTGTTTCTCGCTGCAATGAAGTCATTGTGAAATCACATCATTTATGTTCCCATAAAGATGAACAATGACTCTAAATCACTTTCATTACTGCAGTTGTTTCCTTGTTACGTGTTTAAATTGTCTCGATTTAATAAAAATGGCAGAGTAAGACGTTTGTCATCTTGTCATCGTGTGCCGTTGTTGCAGAAATATTTCTTGAGATGCTCTTACGGGTGACGTCATCAAATTGCTTTAAAATAGATGAGTAAGTGGATTACAGCTCATAATCTATTGATTCTATGGCGTCTTGGAGGCAAATTACTCGCTTATCATGTTATTACCAGTGTAGTATAGTTATGAGATCAGTTGTGGCAGTTCTATTACTTGAACCTCCCATTATATCATATTTTTGGACATGGTTCCAAGACTAATCCGCCTCTTGTAATTTACAGACTGGCTGTAAAATGCCGAGCCTCAGCCTCTGAACCATCTTTTTCAGGAGTACGAGGGCCGTTCAATAAGTTCATGGCCTCACCCAGAACAGAACAACACAGACTGATAATTTATATTTTATTTTTCAACATAATCTCCATTTACAGCAATGCACTTGGTCCATCGATGTTCAAGCATCACTATCCCATCATGAAAGAATGTAACATCCTGTATTATAACAGCCAGTATTTCTGGGTGAGGCCATGGACTTATTGAACAGCCCTCATATCATATTTAGAGGTCATACATATATATATATTTTTTTAATTTAACCCAGAGTAACCTCTGTGGCAGTTCCAATTTTTTTTTTTTTCAACATTTAACTTTTCTTAAGCGATTTATTACCATTTATAATGACAGTATCCTCTGTATTTTGCATTTTTTGAGTGAACGTTGCACAAAAAAAAAGAGCAATAAGAATTGTTCACAGTGTTGGTTTTCGTGAACACACAAATCCGCTATTTTTACAATCTAAAACTTTAAAACTCATTGACCTTGTGGAATTCAAAACTATTCAAATAATGTATAAAGCAAAGAATAACTTACTGCCGGGCAATGTTCAAGAAATGTTTTGTGAAAGAGAGGGAGGCTATGATTTAAGGGGAAAGTTAAATTTAAAGATTTATAAAGTACGCACTACATTAAAAAGTTTCTGTATCACCATCTGTGGAGTAAAACTGTGGAATAAATTGTGTGTGGAGATAAAAAAAAATATCAAACATAATTCAGTTTAAAAAAGATATTGGAAAAAAAAAAAAAAGATTCTTGAGAGGTACAGTATTTAATAATGACAATGAGGACTGTTTGTTTATGGATGTTGTACTGATAAATCTGCTGTAATTATTGAAGAAAACGGTTGAATTGTTGAGTCTGTTTGTATGACTGTACTGCCATGATCATATTGTGTGTGATTCAGTTACTGCATTATGTATTTGTTGTTGTTTGATGCCAAAATTGGGAAAATATTATTGTTTGATTATGGTATTAAGTTAGTGATAAAGGTGTAAAAGCACTGAGGGGTTGGATTAAATAAGTTTATACTTCATCCTACTCCTTTTCGACCATGCAAAATTCAGACTTGTATGTGCTTGAAGATAGATTCTGTCCGTTTAAATGTTTTATTTTGTTTATTTTGTTTTATTTTGTTTCTTTGCATGTTCGAAATAAATAAATAAGTAAATAAATAAACATTAGGTATTTTTCAACATTTAATTCACTGATTGTGTAGATGTTCCTTAAGGCTGAATCCCAATTCACCCCTTGGCCCCTCCCCCTTACCCCTCCCCCTCTGTTTTGCTCGTACATGTGAAGGGGTAGTGTTGTCCCGATTCTCGATTACATTGAGGGGAAGGGCTAAGGCAGAGGGCTGTTTGGCCAGGACCACACTACGAATGGAGGGGTAGGAGAAATTTTCCATAATTCTGTTGGAATCATTGGCAAGATGGAGGTAAACACAGCCAAACAGTGCAGCAGTGTGATGAAAGAAACACACAAATGTACGTATTTTCTTCGTAAAAAAATTAATCATGTGATTGATCGTTTAAAGCAGGGGTGTCAAACTCATTTTAGTTCAGGGGCCACATTCAGCTAAATTTGATCTGAAGTGGGCCGAACCAGTAAAATAATAAGATAATTATATATAAATAATGTCAACTCCAGAAATTTCCCTATGTTTTAGAGTGAAAAATGTAAAATAAACAATAAAAATGTTTACATCTTCCAACTATCCTTTCAAACAATGTGAATAACATGAACAAACTGAAAAAATAAGTGTAATTTTAACAATATTCTGCCTCACTTTATCATTTCCACGTTTATTATAACTTACTGATCACAGTGGATCTACAAATACACAAAACATTTAATATCAGGCAGAATATTGTTAAAATTTTACTTACTTCTCTTAAAATATTTCAGGTTGTTCATATTTGTTCAGGTTATTCACATTTTTTGTGAAATTATACTTTGTTTTAGTGTAAATACATGGAAATATTTACAGTTACTAAGACAGAAATTTTAAGTTGTGAGTATTTATAGGTTCTTATGGTAGTATTTTAGTGATCTGACCTTCTTTAGATCATATTGGTCTGAATGTGGAACCTGAACTAAAGTGATTGTTAATATCTTAGTGTAATTTTTGCATTTCACAACTTCATCCCAAGAGCCGAATTGGACCCTTTGGCGGGCCAGATTTGGCCCCCGGGCCGTATGTTTGACACCTGTGGTTAAAAGTTATACCTACCGATGTGGCATTTCTCACAGCACTGAGTAAAAGTTTGAACATGAACAACCCGCCTCCCTCCAAAGCCCCGCCCCCTTCCCCCTGACTCTAAATCACTTTCATTACTGCAGTTGTTTCCTTGTTTTAATGTGTTTAAATTGTCTCAATTTAATAAAAATGACAGATTAAGACGTTTGTCATCCTGTCATCGTACGCTGTTGTTGCAGAAATATTTCTTGAGATGCTCTTACGGGTGACGTCATCAAATTGCTTTAAAATAGATAATAGTAAGTGGATTACAGCTCATAATCTATTGATTCTATGGCGTCTTGGAGGCAAATTACTCGCTTATCATGTTATTACCAGTGTAGTATACACTTTAAAAAAATCCTGTCGTTTTTACGGAAAAAAAAAAACTGGCAGTGGCTGTGGTTTCCAGAACAATACTGTAAAAAACATATCCAACTGTAAACATATTTATGGAGTAACATGTAGATTTAACATTTTAAACATGTAGATTTAAATGGTAAATGGACTGCACTTATTTAGCACATTTTCTACACCTTTATGGTTTCCAAAGCACTTTCCAAGACCACCAGGTCCAACTGGGAACAATTTAGGGTTCAGTGTCTTCCATGGACACTTGGACATACAGACAGTCAGAGCCCGGATTCGAACCACCAACCCTTTGGTTATTGGACGAGCCGCTCTACCAACTCTACCAACCCATTAATTTACAAATTTAAAAGCAAACATATTGTTATTTCAACATTACGGTCTTGCAATTTAAACGGCACCACATTGTTTTTCAATGCACAGTTTTATTTTCTTAAAACAATAAAAATGCATAATTTCTACATACTGCCGTACTTTCCAGGCTATAAGGCGCACCAGAATATAAGTCACACTTGACTATAAGCCGCAGGTGTCCATGATGTGACATGAGATATTTACTCAGAAAGATGGTAAACAGAAAGATTATTTAAATATTTATTTCCATACCTTAACTGCTTTTTTCCAAACAGTGTCTGTAACACGGCAGTAAAACAGCAGGAACACGACTGGTTAAAAACCCCAGAAAAGTCATTGATCGCTATCTTCATCTTCCTTCTGCTCATTGAAACCACTGCAGTCGTCTTCTTCAGTGTTGGAGTTGAACACAAGTTCCGTCACACACCTTCTATGTCTCAATGGCGCTTCTGTGCTGCAGCTCTATTTCCTTCTTAGACAACTTAAAAGCTGCATCATATGCATTTCTTCATGTGTTTTCCATGATGAGGGTTTGTGCATGACACGCAAAATGATTGTTAAAAGTTAAGATTAAAACTTCTCCTCTTCATCACCTCTTCCACCTGTCTGTCTCACTTTTGCACTTCCAGCTAGAGCGCCCCCTGGTGGCCGTTAGCCTGTATAAATGTATACTCGAGGTGCATCGCTGTATAAGCTGCAGGGTTCAAAACCAGAAAAAAGTAGCGGCTTATCGTCCGGAAAGTACGGTAATCTGGTTTTGTTCACATACTCTTCCTGTAAAAACTACAGCTATATTTGATTTAATCGTTAACACAAAAATCTTTTCAAATAAACAAGTTTGCATTGTATTGTCACTTACATTTTTTTTTATGTTGCAATTTTACAACTTTTTGGTATTAATTCTATAATCATTTTTTACAGTGTAGTTATGAGATCAGTTGTGGCAGTTCTATTACTTGAACCTCCCATTATATCATATTTATGGACACGGTTCCAAGCCTAATCCGCCTCTTGTAATTTACAGACTGGCTTTAAAATGTCGAGCTTCAGCCTCTGATCTTTTCTGTGTTAGAGCATCGTCGCCATATTTACACCACTGAACTCACAAGGCAAGGTCAAGCCTGTGCGCTTGTAAAACGGGGTTGTAAGGCGACCCATTGACAGCCAACGGCCTCGGCCCTTTCCTCCATGAAGCGCCTCAGACAGTGGCATAATGGCCTGATGATGTACCTCCACGTATCGATTTAGCTACAGTACAGAAATGTACTGAGCTGTACTGTACTGCCTGGTGGAGAAACCCAACCCCTGGCACCACATCAAAGACGGTTCATATTCAATTCACTCAGCATTTACAGCACTTGGAGGTCAGGGAGAAAAGACTGCTGTGCGCTCCTTTTAAAGCAGATTCTTTGGTGTTTGTCCAACTTTGAAGTTGCTAAAAATGTTAGCGAAGACAAGGGGACAGGGGGGAATAATGAGCAGAGGATACAGAAATCTACTGGAGTGCCCTTGGCTCCGTCAGCTGATCGGAGACTTCAGCCTGGAATCAGCTTGTCTTTGCAGTTGTTTGCGTGGGTGGGTTGAAATTAGTGACAGGGTGGTCTTTGGCTGGAAGACACTGTCATTTAAAGCAGAAGAGTGCAGTAAAAAACGCTGCTGACATGTGCAAGACTTGAAGTGTGTCGGGGCTGCTGCTCTCTAAAGTTGACGTTCAACGCTCGACTTAACTTTTACCGACTTTTCACTATTTTACAGTGATATTTGTTTGGAGCATGTTGTAGTGCACAGGTGTCAAACATGCGGCCCGGGGGCCAAATCCAGCCCACCAAAGGGTCCAGTCCGGCCCCTGGGATGAATTTGTGAAATGCAAAAATTACACTAAGATATTAACAAACCCTTTAGTTCAGGTTCCACATTCAGACCAATTCAATCTCAAGTGGGCAGGACCAGTAAAATACTATCATAATAACACATAAATAATGACAACTCCAAATGTTTTTCTTTGTAAATGTAAATATTTTCATGTATTTACACTAAAACACAGTATACAGGGTGGGGAAGCAAAATTCACAATGAACATTTAGTTGTTTTTTCTCAGCAGGCACTACGTCAGCTGTTTTGAAACCAAACATATATTGATGTCATAATCATACCTAACACTATTATCCATACCTTTTCAGAAACTTTTGCCCATATGAGTAATCAGGAAAGCAAACGTCAAAGAGTGTGTGATTTGCTGAATGCACTCGTCACACCAAAGGAGATTTCAAAAATAGTTGGAGTGTCCATAAAGACTGTTTATAATGGAAAGAAGAGAATGACTATGAGCAAAACTATTACGAGAAAGTCTGGAAGTGGAGGAAGACACAAAAAATGTACCAAAGCTTTTATTAAAGTTCTCAAATCCAAAATCCTAAAGGATCCAACCAAATCCATGAGAAAAATGGCAATTGAACTTGAGGTAGACAACAAGACCGTTAGAAATGCAGTAACATATGATTTGAAGTTAAAATCTTACACAAGAACACCAAAACACTTGTTGACAACAGCAACAAATCCAACTTTAGCAATTTTTGGGAATGATATTTATGGCCGCCTTCTAGCCCAGATCTAAACCCTCTGGATTCTGCTATTTGGGGCGTTTTGCTACCAAAAGAACATCACACAGCAATGTGGACTTTCTTAAAGATACTATTAAAGAAGAATGGGAGAAGTTGTCACCCGAATATTTGAGGAACACTTGCACAAGTTTCAGGAAGCGTGTGAAGGCAGTTATTGAGAAAGAAGGAGGACACATAGAATAAAAAAAACATTTTCTATTATGTACATTTTCTTGTGGCAAATAAATTCTCATGACTTTCAATAAACTAATTGGTCATACACTGTCTTTCAATCCCTGCCTCAAAATATTGTACATTTTGCTTCCCCACCCTGTAATTTCGCAAAAAATGTGAATAACCTGAAATGTCTTAAGAGAAGTCAGTACAATTTTAACAAAATTCTGCCTGTTACTAAATGTTTTTATATTTGTAGATCCACTGTGATCTGTAAGTTATAATGTACATGTGTAAATGATAAACTGAGGCAGAATATTGTTAAAATTACACTTATTTTTTCAGTTTGTTCATGTTATCCACATCTTTTGAGAGGATATTTTGTAACCTTTCCATAATGTAAATTTACTTTTTTCACTCTAAAACAGAAAAGTCTGGAGTTGACATTATTTATATATAATTATGTTATTATTTTACTGGTTCGTCCCACTGCAGATCAAATTTAGCTGAATGTGGCCCCTGAACTAAAATGAGTTTGACACCCATATTGTAGTGGTAGTGGTAGTTTATTCAGTTGTTAATTCCTTTAAACAATAAACAAAAACAATATATCCATTGTTCCATATACAATGTGACCCAAAGTTATTATCGTTAATGAAAACTAATGAAATGACGAAAACTAGAATTGAAAAAACATTTTCGTTAACTGAAATAAAAACGATAATTAAAAGAAAAAAGAAATAACTAACTGAAACTGTATTGTGTGCTTATAAAACTAACTAAAACATATAAATATTATGGATAAAATTCCCTTAGTTTTGTAACTTCATGTAACTTATTGATGATGTAGATGTTCATAAAAGCTAATATTAAAGTTGACGATTATCATATAAAAAAACTGTGGAAAAAGGGACTTTTCTCAACAAAATATATCATTAACTGAACATAAACCAAGTGTCTCCATCCACTGTCATTGATCCAACTCCATGGGTTTTACTGGTGAATCAATGTTGTAGAAGATGACGGTGTTTCCACGGTAACTACGGAGCCTCTGAACGTCCAAACGGGTCATATCTGATGACCACGAAAAGATGACAAACTGTATTTTACACCAATTATTTACACGTATTGAAAGGATTAGTGGATCAGAATCTATTAAACATTTCAGATCAGTAGTTTTGGTCGTCTGTGGTTGTTTGGGTCTTCAGGGTTAATCCTCGTCCTCATGGTTTACAGGGGTGTCAAACTCATTTTAGTTCAGGGGCCACATTCAGCCCGATTTAATCTCCAGTGGGCCGGACCAGTAAAATAATAACATAATAACCTATAAATAATGATAACTCCAATTTTTTTATAAGCAAAAAATAACATTAAATTATGAAATCATTTACATTTTACAAACTATCCAAACAAAAAAGATGTGAATAACCTGAAAAAACTGAAATTTTAGAAGAAAAATAAGAATTAATAAGAAAAAATTGATCAAAATTATGCCTCAATTTATAATTTCTACGTGTGTGTTACAGATCAGATCTACCAAGGCACAAAGCAGGCAGAATATTGTTAAAATTACACTTATTGTTCTTTAGACATTTCAGGTTGTTCATATTTGTTCAGGTTATTTTTACTTTTTATTGACGTTTTATGATTATCCTCCTCAGACGCAGCTATAGGTTTTCTGTACACATTTACGGACAAGAGTTTCACAACTTTATACAAAAAAAAGAAAGAAAAGAACTGTCCACCACAAAGGACATTCCATAAAAATTTTAAAAACTGCATCTGAAAAAACTGTTGCAACATGATGTTTCCAATATAGGCACTTATTTAATAAAAAAAAAAAAAGTTTGTGCTTTTCTGACATTTCCTGGGATATCAGAATTTAATGTTCTTTGCAATAAATCAAAGAGAAAAAAATGGTTTATTATTTTTTTTAACATATTTTCAGGGGAAAAACGCCTAAAAAGACATACCCAAAGTAAATGAAGAATTACTTCACAATAATAAGGTTCATATGGATGTTCTTGGTGTCTATGGACATTTACAGACCTCACAGAATCTATTCCCATTGTCTAAAATATTGTATCTATTTCTATGCCTGAGTAAACTGTAACAAACTAAAAGAGAAATTAGAATTTTTTATCCTCGCCTGTTTTTTTTTTTTTTTTTTTTTCCGGCTGGTTTGACAATGATATGCATAAATTAACTGTTCGTGTCGGAGATTTTTAATAGCGTATATTTCACCCCAGAAAGATTAAAAATCATGTTTGAACATTAACCCTTTCATGCACAGTGGTCACTCCAGTGAACAGTTCTTCTCCAGCTGTTCTCTTGTATATTCAGGGTTTTGGTTGTTTTAGTTCCATATCAGCCGACACAGTGGACACTTATGCACCATCCCATAATACACTGACATTCAGACCATTACCGTAACTTTGCTGTTCTTGATAAACCTGATCTGCAGTGACATGTTTTAGTGTAAATCAATTGCTAATTGTTATTAGACTGTAATTGACAGGTATTTTTAATTTTTTTTTTTTTTTTTTTTTGCATACTATCTCCAATCAGTGAATTATAACCGGTATTAGAGTATGTTCAAATGTGAGAAAACATCTAATTAGCAGCATTAAAAATGTTTTTATTGCATAGATTTCCATATAATTTTCTGATATGAGATTTTAAATACATGTTTCTTTGCTTCAAAAATTAAATACATGGTGTCCAGCTGAGTGGAAATTTTTGTAACATTTTTTTTTTTTAATCGATTGCATTGTTGTTGTTGTTTTTTTTTTGTTTTTAATGTCTAAAGAGGAATAAAAACACTGCAGAAATTAATTATAATTTCACGTAATTAATGCATGAAAGGGTTAAAGTTTGCACTAAAATACACTTTTGATGTACTTTTATTAACATTAGGGTCTAAATTTTGAGCAAAAGTTGAAAAAAAAAAAACATTCATTGTCCTGATTTATTATATTTTGATAGTAGATGAATATTAATATAATTTTTTCATCTCTCGGGTGGGCCGATAGGGCTGAAGGGGTTTTAAACCAAGATCCCAGCCAGCATGTCCATGTGGGCCCCAGAAGGGTTACATATGGGCTGCATATAAGGGTCCCATGTGGGTTTGTCCGCACATGTGTTTGCCCATATCAGAATCAGAATCAGAGACCTGAATATCTCATATTATTTATTCTTCACACTATTTTATCCCACGATATTTATCTTTCATGTCATTTGGACTACTTCTCATGTTATTTGCACTACTCAAATTCTACACTTTTTATTTTTTAATCTAAATAACGGTGCCTTTTACTGATATTTGTTGTTGTTTTACTGATATTTGTTGTTGTTTTACTGATATTTTTTATCTGTCTGTAAATTCTTGCACTGAAATGGAGAGCTTTACCTCACTTTCGCTGTACATGGTACAGTCTACTCTCGTTATTCCGCCAACTTCCGTTCACGGCCAAATTGGCGGTATAGCGAAAATGGCGTTACAACGGGTTGCGTCCATAATGTGCATGTCTTTACTATATGATGTCTATGCGGCCTCCGTTAACCCGTTCTAATTGCGTTTCTAAATAAATCTTGATTCTGTTATGTTGTAAGGGATCATTTAAAGTGGGGAAACATTTTAAGCATTATTATACCGTGTCGGGAAGTGACACCCCATCATCTTGAGGCTTTGGCTTAATCCCACGTCCTCTTCCCGACATCCTGACCTACTGAGTGTTCTGCGATAAATGAACGGTGGCCGTTCCGTAGACCTACTCGTAGCTTGTCGCGATCAGCGTCTGGCGCGTTTGTTTCAGTGCATTGTTAAAATTTATGTGTACTCGATGGCAATCACGCTGGCGGTATAACGGTCGGGAAATCAATGGTATAAGTGTTGTTTGTGCATGGAACTGGGCTGGCGGATGGCGATAGGCGGAAATGGCGGTAGCTAATGGAATAATGCGTTGGGGGTTGCGTTTTTGTGCAATGGTTTTGGTCGGCGGTGAGCGAAAATGGCGGTGTAACAGCGGGCGGTTTAACGAGAGTAGACTGTACAACGACAATAAAGAGATTCTGATTCTAATTTTGATTCTGATTCTAATATGGGCAAACACATGTGGGGCCACCATGGAAACTGCAGACAAATCCACATGGGACCCTTATATGCAGCCCAATTGTAACCCTTCTGGGGCCCACATGGACATGCTGGCTGAGGAGGAACATTTAGAGTCATTATTTCTAGGTTATTATGCTGTTAGTTTTGACTTTGTTGCCCTTGACTGTTAATATCTTCTGCACTTTACAAATTCATCCCACGGGCCGGATTGGAACCTTTGGTGGGCCGGATTTGGCCCCCGGGCCACATGTTTGACACCTGTGCAGTAGACTGTCAGAATCCTACACTCTAAAAATGATTAATAGGCTCAACGTAAAAAAAAATTGAGGTAACAATTTCCATTAATCTTCTGAAGTTATTTCAACTTGGCAAATTGCTTAAATGCCACAAGACTTCTCTAGTTAAGTAAACTCTATTACTTTAGTAAAAACATGATTTGCTTTTTACTCTACGAGCTTAATTAAGTCGAACCAACTTAATTTTAATTGTGTAAAAACTACTCCATTTAGTTATATTGACTTATTGTTTTACTTTTATTCTACTCAAAAATGTTCATACAAGTAGTTTCTTTAATTTTTTGAGTTGGTCTAACTTATTTCTGTACATCAGAAGAAATCCCACATGGAAATTCCAGTTATATGACTGACCTGTTTAATTCTCTGCGCAACTAACTTACTAAATTTGTCTGCACATTAATATCTCAAATGTACACAGTACTACTGTTCTCATATTCTTGCAGATATTAATTTATATTTGTTAAACAGTGAGGAGTTACATTAAGCAATACAACAGCATCCAACAATAAACAGGAAAGGCACAGTTTGGCCTATGGCTCTGACTCATGGTGCAGTTCTATAAAAATAAAAAAAAATAAACACAAAAAAGCCAGTAAACATTAGCATGCACACATTAACTCAAAATTAACACCAACATCACAACCCTGCTGAACCCCTGCACATAAAAGAACACGTTTTCAACAATATACCCAATACCCACAATGCAACGCAGCAAATACGCGACAATATATACTACAGTTTTAAATTACAAAGGAGCAAAATGTGTATTATTCAGTCCTTGAATAATTAAAACTACTGTTGCAGAAACAAAGCTAAATTCTATCAAGCCTTAAAGTTTGGTAAAGTTCTGTGCAAAATCATGTTTCTCCCTTTTTTTTCTGTGCTTCCCTCCTTTTCTTGTGGTGGGCGTGGTCTGTCAGCAAAACATGTCCAGGCTCGTCAGCTTTGTACTCAGCTTTTAGAGGAAGCTTACAAGATTTTTAAGCTGTACTAACTTAATATATTTCTTTGTTAAGTTAAAGGCAGAAATATCTGTTCAAAATCAATATGTTATTAAGTTAAGAGTGTTTTCCTTGTTTTTCATTTAGACCAACTGAATAAAATAACTTATCATCTGATTTAAATGTGTACATGTAACAAACTTAATTTTTTTAAGCAGAGAAAGCTCTTGATTTTAAGATTAATTTACTAACCCCATGAATAATTTTTTAGAGTGTACATACTTTTGACAGGCATGATATCCAAAGCCTTATCTCACACACACACATATACACACACATATATACACACACACACCTTCTCTGACTGTCTGTGGAGGCAGATGAGTGATGGGCTGATCAGGATGTGATTTGTGAGTGGGTCAAACAGACAGACAGTGGCAGAGACAGTGGGAGACGTCTTAATGTGGCTGAGAGGAACAGCGTGACTCGGATTTTAAAGAGGAAATGGGTGAAGTTGATTTGTGTATGAACTAAACTGGGGAAGTGTGTGTGAGATAAGGACAGGCCGCTGGGATTTGGGATAGAGCTATTTATATACAAGTTCGCATGACTGTTCCAGTGGAAATGCAGATTCAGCCCCCGTCTGTGAGAAATTACATTTATATCCGCAACACGAAAGACATTTCCACAGGTAATGCGATACTGTCTAGATCACAGGTGACAAACATCCGGCCCGGGGTCCAAATCCGGCCCGCCGAAGAGTTCAAATCGGCCCCTGGAATGAATTTGTGAAAAATGACACTGAAGATATTAACAATCATTTTTAGGTCAATTCAATGTAAAGTGGATCAGACCAGTAGAATACTATCATAATAACCTATAAATAAAGAAAACTGTCATTTTTTTCTCATTATTTTAGTGTAACAAAAAAAAAAAAAAAAAAAAAAAAAAAAAAAAAGAAGTAAAATTACACAAAAATGTTTACATTTACAGACTAGCCTTTTATTAACAAAAAAAAGTGGAATTTTTTAATAATATTCTCCCTGTTATTTAATGCTTTGTGTATTTGTAGATCCACTGAGATCTCTAAGTTGTGATTCACATGTTTAAATGACAAACTAAGGTGTAATATTGTTAACATTGCACTTATTTTACTTAAGAATTTTGAGGTTGTTTATAGTTGTTTATGTTATGTTAGAGTACAGTTCATAGATGTAAACATTTTCATTACATTTATTTTTTTCTCTCAAAAGTTATTATCCTTCTATTTATTATTATTATTTATTTATTTATTTATTTATTTATTTATTTATTTATTTATTTATTTTTTACTGGTCTGTCCCACTTTATATCATAGTAGGCTGTATGTGGCCCCTGAACTAAAATGAGTTTGACATCCCTGGTCTAGATTTTCTTTTTTTTTTTTTTTCATATCTGCTGTATTGTAGATTAACAAGAGCAATCCAGGTGTGTACTGTGGGTGAACACTTAAAAAGGCCTTGTACAATGGAAGAGGTGTACTTTAACACCAGTGGTTTCATACGGTAAATTATCCTTTGTAATCCAATCCTGATCGGGACAATACAGCGCAGTAATGTTACACACACCCATTTGTTTCCCTCGTATTATTTCTGTTGTGCAACTGTGACACTAAAGGCAAACAAAGAGAAACATGCCAAGAAAGGTTACTGTATAGGTCTGAGCAGATCTTTTATATTGTCAGAGGTGTGTCGTGTTTCTGAAATAGCCCCTGGACAGAAAAACACTAAAGTTTTCCATTGTGTTCTTATTGTTTTTATATGGTAAATACCTGCCAGTGATTATAGAGATGAAAGGAGTGATATTTAGCTTTTTAAAAAATGGAATTATTCATTTTAAAACATTTCCCTGTGTTCTACATAAACTGCAAATGCTCTGCTTGGGTCTGAATTCTTCATTAATTCAACTCCACAGGTCCATCTTTAACCCTATTTCTGAGTAATGACACCAGAAAGGTCATTTTGAGCGCTGGCCCTTTAAATGCAAATGAGCCATTTCTGCTTTGTCCCATTCAACCAACAACTGAACATTTTAGGTAATCAGCTTGAAGTTTGGACATATTTTCAGTACGGACTACAATTGCTGCTGCTGACAACAATTACGTCATAGTCAGAGAAATGTTCGCCAGAAGTCTTGACCTTATATGTGCAAATGTCGTGACATAACTAGTTATAAACTAACAAATTAAGCAGGAATTAAAACAGGTTATAGAAATCCACTCCAAAATGAATATAAAGATAGCTTTGCAGTACCTGGAGGGTTCAAATTCAAACTTTTTGAACTATTAGGGTCCAAATACACAAATTAATGAACCAAAGACTAATAAAAGTGGGTTTAGCTAAATATGACCCCTTTACAGAAACAAGTGTATGTGCACTTTAGGGGTGATGGTATGAACTTCCTTCCTGTTTTGTGGCGTTTGTGTCCAACCTGGCCTCCGTCCTCTCTCTTTCTCTGGTTGTGTTTCCTCCAAGGTTGTGTCTGTCTGTGATCTATGGCCTCATTTGTTGTGTTTTTCTGTGTGTCCAGCCAAATTCAAGACAGATGAGAGTGGAATAGAGACAGACGGACAGGGGGAGTGAGAACAAATAAAGAAAAAAACTGATAAACAGACATATTAAAAAGCATGGGACAGTGGTTTTCAGCTTGACAGCTTGTACTGTATATATATATATATATATATATATATATATATATATATATATATATATATATATATATATATATATATATATATATATACAGGGTGGGGAAGCAAAATTTACAATATTTTGAGGCAGGGATTGAAAGACAGTGTATGACCAATTTATTGAAAGTCATGAGAATTTATTTGCCACAAGAAAATTGACATAATAGAAAATGTTTTTATTCTATGTGTCCTCCTTCTTTCTCAATAACTGCCTTCACACGCTTCCTGAAACTTGCACAAGTGTTCCTCAAATATTCGGGTGACAACTTCTCCCATTCTTCTTTAATAGTATCTTCCAGACTTTCTCGTAATAGTTTTGCTCATAGTCATTCTCTTCTTTCCATTATAAACAGTCTTTATGGACACTCCAACTATTTTTGAAATCTCCTTTGGTGTGACGAGTGCATTCAGCAAATCACACACTCTTTGACGTTTGCTTTCCTGATTACTCATATGGGCAAAAGTTTCTGAAAAGGTATGGATAATAGTGTTAGGTATGATTATGACATCAATATATGTTTGGTTTCAGAACAACTGACGTAGTGCCTGCTGAGAAAAAACAACTAAATGTTCATTGTAAATTTTGCTTCCCTACCCTACATATATATATATATATATATATATATATATATATATATATATA
The DNA here is from genome assembly GCF_902148855.1 of Sphaeramia orbicularis. NCBI lineage: Eukaryota > Metazoa > Chordata > Actinopteri > Kurtiformes > Apogonidae > Sphaeramia > Sphaeramia orbicularis. The sequence continues at coordinate 43,394,257 of NC_043963.1, read as the reverse complement.
TATATATATATATATATATATATATATATATGTAAACTACGGAGACAAATTCACAAAAATCCATCATGAATCGCCATAATGTCTCTGTATTATATTTACTGACCACTGGACCACTGCCATTGTTGGTTCTGTTTGAGCTTTTATGTCATTTTTTTGTGTCTATCTTGTGGCGTCTTTTACAAAATTTGGACTTAAAGCACTTTATGTGTTTTTGCTGCTTAATAAGAAACATAGCTGTTAAACGCATTATATAGTAATTTTTTTTTCACATTATGTAGTAAGTTATTACAATTTGAGAAATTTATTACAAAATGCACTTGACACATTTTTATTAAAAAAAAAAATGTAGTAACATGGTTCATGATGTAATAACAATCCAAATTAATATAATTTCAGAGCAATTTAGAATAAATTAGTCACAGGAGCTACAGGTAATGGAATCAGAACTTTAACCACACAGTTTAAAGATTAATTTAGCACATTACATTTTCCTGAAAATAAAAATGTGCCAAGTGCATTTTGTAATAAATTTCTCAAATTGTAATAACTTACTACATAATGTGAAAAAATTTACTACATAATGAAATGAGGTAGTTTATTACAACATGCATCAGTTTATTACATAATGCGGCTTTATTACAAGATGACGTGACATTCTTATTACATTTTGAACTTTTATTACATAATGGGAATTTATTACAGAATGCAGCTCAACAAGGATTTTCAAAATGTAGCTGCTCGAATCGTTTTTCTAAGATCTGGCACCCCACCTTTAATGGAATGAATCGCAGTGTTTGGGATGATGCGTAAGTGTCCACTGTGTCAGCTGATATGCAACTAAAACAACAAAACCCATGAATATACTAGAAAACAGTTGTAGAATAGCTGTCCATTGTAGTGACCAGTATGCATGAAAGGGTTAACGTCATGTTTTGTTTAATGTTAGCTGTGCCTTATATGTACAAACGAGGCTTCTTTTCCAAACAAATCCAGGAAATTACATAAAATCCCCTCTGATGCTTGTGATGAAGTTGACTACGGCGTATATTTTGTGAACGCGGCATCAGTCTGTGTTTGTCTGTTGCGATGCATCGGTGTCTACCTTTATACATTTACATTATAATTTATTAGTTCCCGCATGCGTACAGCAATGTCATATCTGCAAGGTTACCGGTAATGTGTGTGTGTTTTTATGTAATTTAAAGATCTGATTGTGTGACAGAACACGTTATCCATCAGCCTATGGCGTGGTGATAGCGCCTTATATTCTGCGTCCGTATCGTACAGATGGGACAATTACAGCTGAGCCCATAGCGCTGGTAGCCGGGACGGCAAAAGGCCCCATGTGTGGAATGAAACATCAGTCGCAATTACATTTGTGCGTCTTTCTCATCCATCCTTCCCCTATTTCCCCTCATCCACACCCTCCTCCTCCTCCTCCTCCTCCTTCCTCTCATCTCCGACTCGGCAAATTAAGAGCCTCTCTATCATGACCCAAATGAGAGAGGCTCATTTGTAGCTCTTATTTATTTGTAATAAACCCCCCCCTTCCCTCCCTCCCCTACTCCCACTCCCCTTTCCCATCACCCCCCTCTGCTCTCTAGCTTCACTCCATTCTGAAAACACACGAAAGGCAAAAAAAAAACCCATCTAAATCCCGCTGGGATCTGTCCGAAGACTAAAATTAATGGTTAAAATGGACATTTTTTTCCTTTTGTGATCCCATTCTTTCCGTCTCCTGATTCTCTCGTCCCTTTCGCCGCCTCCCTCCACTGTCCAGATGAATGTGTTTCCCCTCTGCAGCAGCAGCAGCAAATAGGCCAGGGATGAAAATGACATATTTAATATAAATAGGTGGTTTGCACTTAGTTAATGTCTGAAAAAACACACACACACATACACACACATGCTCCCGAACTACCTCAGTAAGACAAAGAGTCTTCGGTTGGAGCATCTCCCATCTAACACCCTATTATCTGTTTTCTAAAATTCAATAATTGAACTGTTCCATAGGAATACATCATCCACATCACTATCAAAAAACCCATTCAGTGAATAAACTTCTCTCTCTGGCTTTTGTGCCTGTGCATGACGTGTTTTTTTTTTTTTTTTTTCCCTATATCAGATAGGTTGTATTACTACTGTGGTATTTGTTCAGACACATGTAATGACTGCAATTTGCTGCTATTTGGTGTCCTGTAAGAGTCCAGCGCTTTGTAATGGCAGCATTATAATAGTTATCAGACAGTAGTTACTATTATCGTGCTATGAATCTACCATAAGCTTTGTGTCTGTGCGTACATCACAGCAGCATAGGAGCATCCATAGATTCAACGTGAGGATAAAACTCAGGGATCCATCGAGAGACGTGTTGTTTACATGAAAGCCGTCCGTGGATGGGAGTTGATAAATGACATTATAATCAGAGTATATGCAGCATCTGTTCTACAGCCGAGCTCATATTCAAGGATGATTCTACTACAAATTCCCCCAGTTTTCAGTTTTGTTTTTGTTTTTTTTTTTCCATCTTTTTGATAGCTAACACAACAGTGTGTACACCAATAGTTATTTCAAAGGTTTTAGAAAAAATATGTCAAGTTCATTTTCTGTCAGATATGGTAAGGTAAGGTAAGATAAGATGAGATAAGATAAGATAAGATACGATGAGATAAGATAAGATAAGATACGATATGATGATAAGATGAGATGAGATAAGATACGGTAAGATAAGATATGTTACTATAGGAAAAAATATGATATGGTAAGATAAGATAACATAAGATGTGATGTGATGCGATGCGATACGCTACGATAAGATACTATATGGTAAGATAAGATAAGATATGGTAAGATAGGATATGATACGATACTATAGGAAAAATATGATACGGTAAGATAAGATAACATAAGATGCAATACGCTATGCTACGACAAGATAAGAAATGATACGATATGATACAGTAAGATAAGATAAGATACGATACTATAGGAAAAATATGATACGGTAAGATAACATAAGATGCGATATGATACGCTACACTATGATAAGATAAGATAAGATAAGAAAAGATACGATGAGATAAGATAAGATACGATACGATATGATACGATATGATGATAAGATGAGATGAGATAAGATACGGTAAGATAAGATATGTTACTATAGGAAAAAATATGATATGGTAAGATAAGATAACATAAGATGTGATGTGATGCAATACGCTACGATAAGATACTATATGGTAAGATAAGATAAGATAAGATAAGATATGGTAAGATAGGATATGATACGATACTATAGGAAAAATATGATACAGTAAGATAAGATAACATAAGATGCAATACGCTATGCTACGACAAGATAAGAATGATACAATATGATATGATACAGTAAGATAAGATAAGATACGATACTATAGGAAAAATATGATACGGTAATATAACATAAGATGCGATGTGATACGCTACACTACGATAAGATAAGATAAGATAAGAAAAGATACGATGAGATAAGATAAGATACGATAGGATATGATACGATATGATGATAAGATGAGATGAGATAAGATACGGTAAGATAAGATATGTTACTATAGGAAAAAATATGATATGGTAAGATAAGATAACATAAGATGTGATGTGATGCAATACGCTACGATAAGATACTATATGGTAAGATAAGATAAGATAAGATATGGTAAGATAGGATATGATACGATACTATAGGAAAAATATGATACGGTAAGATAACATAAGATGCGATGTGATACGCTACACTACGATAAGATAAGATAAGATAAGAAAAGATACGATGAGATAAGATAAGATACGATACGATACGATATGATATGATGATAAGATGAGATGAGATAAGATACGGTAAGATAAGATATGTTACTATAGGAAAAAATATGATACGGTAAGATAAGATAACATAAGATGCAATACGCTATGCTACGACAAGATAAGAAATGATACGAGATGATATGATACAGTAAGATAAGATAAGATACGATACTATAGGAAAAATATGATACGGTAAGATAACATAAGATGCGATGCGATGTGATACGCTACACTACGATAAGATAAGATAAGATAAAATAAGATAAGATAAGAAAAGATACGATGAGATAAGATAAAATAAGATAAGATAAGATACGATACGATATGATACGATATGATGATAAGATGAGATGAGATAAGATACGGTAAGATAAGATATGTTACTATAGGAAAAAATATGATATGGTAAGATAAGATAACATAAGATGTGATGTGATGCGATACGCTACGATAAGATAAGATACTATATGGTAAGATAAGATAAGATAAGATAAGATAAGATAAGATAAGATAAGATAAGATATGGTAAGATAGGATATGATACGATACTATAGGAAAAATATGATACGGTAAGATAAGATAGCATAAGATGCAATACGCTATGCTGCGACAAGATAAGAAACGATATGATATGATACAGTAAGATAAGATACAATAAGATAAGATACGATACTATAGGAAAAATATGATACGGTAAGATAACATAAGATGCGATGTGATACGCTACACTACGATAAGATAAGATAAGACAAGATAAGATACGATACGATACTATAGGAAAAAATATGATACGGTAAGATAAGATAACATAAGATGCGATGTGATAAGATAAGATAAGATAAGATAAGATAAGATAAGATAAGATAAGATAAGATAAGATAAGATAAGATGTGATATACGTTACTGATCCCTCAAGGGGGAAATTCAGAAATACAGCAGCACAAGACAATAAACCAAAAGCAAAGCAAAAAAATCACATTAAATTATAAAAGTATTTGCAGTTACAAAATATCTCACCAAAAAAGATTTGAATAACCTGAAAAAACTGACATTTCTTAAAAATTAAGCACTATTTTAACAATATTATGCCTCAACTTATCATTTATACATGTGCATTACTGATCGGATCTATAAAGGCACAAAATGTGTTGTAACAGGTAGAATATTGTTAAAATTGCACTTAATTTCTTTAGACTTTTCACGTTCATATTTTTTATTTACAGTTTATTGTTAAAGGATAGTTTGTTCATGTAAATATTTTCATAATTTAATGTTTTTGTTTGGTTTTTTTTTGCATTAAAACAAAGAGAAAATCTGGAGTTGTCTTTATTTATAGGTTATTATGCTTTTATTTTACTTGAGATCACATTGGTCTGTATGTGGAACCTGAACTAAAACGAGTTCAACACCCTTGACTGCTAATGTCTTTAGTGTAATATTTACACTTTTTAAATCCATCCCGCAGGCCGGATTGGAACCTGTGGCGGTCTGTTTTTGGTCCATGGGCCATATGTTTGACACCCCTGTTTTAGAACAACACAGCTCAGTGAAAACCCATTTTGTGGGTCAGGAAAACATTAGAGGCCAAACAGCAGTGATTTTCAACCTTGGGGTCGGGACCCCACATGGGGTCACCTGGAATTCAAATGGGGTCGCCTGAAATTTCTAGTAATTGATAAATAATTAAAACTTACTAATAAAAATTTACATTATATAGCCTAAATGTTGCCTAAAAACGTTTATTTGCAACATGTTATAGCAAACTATTACACAATCAAAAACAAATTAATTTTAGCCAAAAATAAAATGTCTGTGTTTTGAATGTCTGGGGTCACCTGAAATTTCTAATAGTTTATTTAAAAAAAAAAAAAAATTAAAACTGACTAAAAAAAATTCACATTATATAGTCTAAATGTTGTCTAAAATTAGCATTTATTTGCAACATATTATAGCAAACTATTACATGATCGAAAACAAATTAATTTTAGCTAAAAATAAAATGTCAGTGTTTTGAATATCTGGGGTCGCCTGAAATTTCTAATAGTTTATTAAAATAAATAAATAAATAAATAAAACTTGCTAATAAAAATTTACATTTTATAGTCTAAATGTTGTCTAAAATTTGCATTTATTTGCAACATAGTATAGCAAACTATTACACGATCAAAAACTAATTAATTTTAGCCAAAAATAAAATGTCTGTATTTTGAATGTCTGGGGTCACCTGAAATTTTTAATAGTTTATTTTAAAAAAATAAATAATTAAAACTGACTAATAAAAATTGTCATGATATAGTCTAAATGTTGTCTAAAATTAGCATTTATTTGCAACATATTATAGCAAACTATTACACGATCAAAAACTAATTAATTTTAGCCAAAAATAAAATGTCTGTGTTTTGAATATCTGGGGTCGCCTGAAATTTCTAATAGTATATTAAAAAAAAAAAAAAATTAAATTGACTAATAAAAAATTACATTATATAGTCTAAATGTTGTCTAAAATTAGCGTTTATTTGCAACATAGTATAGCAAACTATTACACGATCAAAAACTAATTAATTTTAGCCAAAAATAAAATGTCTGTATTTTGAATGTCTGGGGTCACCTGAAATTTTTAATAGTTTATTTTTAAAAAATAAATAATTAAAACTGACTAATAAAAATTGTCATTATATAGTCTAAATGTTGTCTAAAATTAGCATTTATTTGCAACATATTATAGCAAACTATTACACGATCAAAAACTAATTAATTTTAGCCAAAAATAAAATGTCTGTGTTTTGAATATCTGGGGTTGCCTGAAATTTCTAATAGTATATTAAAAAAAAATAAATAAATAAATTGACTAATAAAAAATTACATTATATAGTCTAAATGTTGTCTAAAATTAGCATTTATTTGCAACATAGTATAGCAAACTATTACATGATCAAAACAAATTAATTTTAGCCCCCCCAAAAAAAGGCTGTATTTTGAATGTCTGGGGTCGCCTGAAATTTGTGATATTAAAATGGGGTCATGAGCCAAAAAAGGTTGCGAACCACTGCCGTACAGTGACAGTCTAAAGGCAGATGAGTCCCACCCCCACCAGCAGGATTAGGACCACAGCTCTGCCTCTGAACGCCACCACAGGGCTTCCACGAAACCGTATGATTCAGCAAAAAAGCTGTGCTGCATCTTGCTTAATCACTCTGTCACATTTGCAGTAAGATAGTGACTTGAAAGTAAAATAAGCCTGCAAATTAATCAGTGCACCCGCAGCCACTTAATTACTCCTTCTCTGTGTGCTGCATGCTTATCATAGCAACAAGCTAACATTTGTGAAAGCCATGAAATGTGTTGTGCAGAGACAGTGTCATTAGAAAAAAATAAAAAAAATAAAAAATAGAACACAGTGTGAAGAAAGTGGGAACACCAGATTTATTCTTAGATATTTGGAAGTGAAACAAACACTGGCAGCACCCTGAGATAGTGGTATTAGTCTGTCACAGCACAGAATGATGTCATCAAAAGTGGACTGGGAGGTCATAGTACCACAATGTGAGGAAACTGTCAACAGGATCTGCACTATGTTGAGTTTTTCACTTAAATATGCCGCGTTTCCACTACATGGTATCGGCTCGGCTCGACTCGGCCTTTTTGAGTTTCCATTACAAACAAGGACCTGGAATCTGGTTCCCGATACTAGTTTTTTTGGTATCACCTCCGGCGAGGTTCCAGGACTGGGGACCAGATACTAAAACATGATGTTTAAACACTGCAGACCGCTGATTGGTCAGAGAGTCGTCTCTGTGACCCGCCGTTTTACAAAAAACAGATGCGGAAGTTGACAGCAAATATAGCGGTAGGTAGGGATGGGAATCGTTATGTATTTACTGATTCCGATTCCATTATCGATATTGCTTATCGATCCGATTCCTTATCGATTCTCATTGGATGAGGGAATAAAAGAGTACAAACGGGTGTGTTTGCATTAACTGTCTTTTAAATTTCCATCTCTGCACAGAAAATATAACATATACAGTATGTACAAATAATAAGAACAGATGACGCCGGCCCGGTTCGGGGATTGAAAGTGAAACTAAAGAGGCTTTACTAATTCCTCTACTGCCACATTTCTACAACGTGGAACCGATTCGACTCGGCTCGGCTTGTCTCCCGTTGTTGTGCACCTCATTTCCTTTCCCTTCTTACATTCGGAAACTTGTATTTGAGGAGTTATGATATTTGTTGCCCACACCGGAACCGGAACCAGCCTGGTGTTCACTCTGCATTTACAAGCACCACTAAGTAGCGAATCAAAGACGTGACATTCCTGTAAATGAATCACATGCTGTGGACAAATGTTTGAGGATATTGGAGGGATTCCACCCTTTTGAAGACATGGAAGCTTTGACAGTGTTCCAAGTAAGTGGACCTGGTGTCGTCTTTTTAGACCGTTTCTGCCTCAACACCATGTTGGCTACGTTCTGACCAAAACAATGCAGTGTACATGTGACGTCATCGCGCATGTACAGCGAAGGCGGAATCGATAAGCAGAATCGTTAAGCAGGCACACAAACGATTCCAAGGAATCGAGCTACTGGGAACCGGTTCTCGATTCCCATCCCTAGCGGTAGGTTAATCCACATGATGACAGCCCGCAAAACTATACCATGGTTTGTCGAGGAGATTCAGACGTAAAAATTCTGCATGAGTTTGGCAAGACAACACGAAACGAGCGAGTTTTATCAGCAACTCTCCGAGCGGATGACACGGAAGTAACGCGCTACATCGCTATGACGTCCAGGTACTGTAAAGTCTGTAGTAGCCTGTAATGGAAACGGTCGCCAGGAATAGGACCTGGTACCTGAGTTGAGTCGAGCCGAGCTGGTTCCACGTCGTGGAAACGCAGCAATAGACTCACTAGAAGAGCCCAGCACTTTAATGTATTATTTTTATTCCATTTTATTTGGTATTGGTTTATTGTTCTTATTTTTGTTGTTTTTGAATTGTACAGCTTTTTATGTTTTTTAATCTATTCTTGTATTTTATTCTTTTATTTTGGTTTTATTTATTCTTCTGCACAGCACTGTTTTCTTTGTTCTACAGTTCTATGTCTTTTAATCTATTCTCATATTTTATTCTTTTATTTTGGTTTTATTTATTCATCTGTACAGCACTTTGGTCCACTGTGGTTGTTTTTAAAGTGCTTTACAAATAGAGTTGGATTGGATTGGATATTTGGTGACTATAATGTTATTAATACCATTTTAAATGACAGTTAAAGTGCAATTTCATTAAAAAAAATAAAAAAAATAAAAAAAAGACAAGTGGTGGCAGGCACAACAAGCCCCGCCCCTTGCAGGTATTGTAGTTGAACCACACTGAGAATCTGAGTGTAGACAGCGGTCTGACTTTCTCATCATTAACCCATAAAGACCCAGTGCTACTTTTATGGCAGCTCCCAAATACATTTTTCTCTCTGTTTAACCTTTCTTAAGTGATTTAATATCATTTATCATAATATTATCCTCTGAGTGTTTGTTTTTATTAGTGAAAATCATGTATTTTCCTATATTTAATTCACTGATCATGTAGATGTTCATGAAAGTTCAAATTAAAGTTGAGGGTTATTATATCAGAAACAGAGAAAACTGAAGAAAAAGTGAGTTTTTCTGTAAAGTCTATCAATAACTGAACATAAAAAAGTCTCTCCATCCACTGTCATTTATTAAACTCCATGAGTTTTAGTGGTGAATCAATGCTGTAGAAGATGACAGTGTTTCCATGGTAACTATGAAACCTCTGAACGTCCAAATGGGTCATATCTGATGACTATGAAAAGATGACAAACTGTATTTTACACCAATTATTTACACATATTGACAGGATTAGTGGATCAACAGGTATTAAACCGTTTGCATCAGTTGATGGTTTTGGTCAGTGGTGGATATTTGGTTCTAAGGTTTTTTTCATACAATAAAATGACAAAACAACATGTAAACCAAATTTAATACCATATTTTTTACTCTTCAATGGATTTGTTCATTATATAACTGTAGTTCTATCATAAGTACCTGATGAATCCCCAGACTTTATGGTTCTCTAGTATGGAAAGAAAGAAATACCGTGACTTTTATTGTGATTTTAAGTAAGTAAGTAAATAAGTAATTTTTTTGTCCATTTACCAAAACATAATATATACATGCATACAGTTTTTGATTTCTACATTGAAAGGTGTAGGCAGAAGCAACAGCTTATTTATGCCTACCTTTTCATTCAAAATCATAGATTCACACTGATAATTGGCTTATTTTATCTAGATATTTTATATTTATTGAATACCTTAGTTTTAGACATTCTTTTAAATGTGATTCATTCATTACAGAAGTGTTGTGGAGGATTAACGATACCATGTGTCCCATAATCAAAGCTAACGACGGTCCAGTCAAATGTGTTTTTACTGCGACCAGTGGTGTATACAAATCAAGGTTATTATCGTTAACGAAAACTAACGAAATGACGAAAACTAGAATTGAAAAAAACATTTTTGTTAAGTGAAATAAATAAAAACTATAATTAAAAGAAAAAAACAACAACTAACTGAAACTATGTTGTGTGTTTACAAAACTAACTAAAACGTATAAAAAAAATTATGGTTGAAATTCCCTTAGTTTCGTCTTTGTCAACGTCAGATTGATACGAAATCGATTTATTTCCCTTAAGCAATTTTAGCTAGCGGCACCATACGACACTTCATGGTCCGTCACTTGCGGTTTACAGTTGTCTTCTTGTCCGAACTTTACCTGGAAACATGGAAACTAAAGTTGGGAGAAAGCAGCAGAGTCCTATCTGGGATTTATTTTGAACGCGACGGAGAAGATACGACAAACTAAAATTAATACTAAAACTAAACTAAAACTAAGCATTTAGGAAAAAAATGAAAACTAATAAAAACTAGCAAACCTGCTTTAAAAACTAATTAAAACGAGCTGAATTAGAGAAAAAAAAAAGTTAAAACTAAATAAAACTAAACTATAATGAAAAATCCAAAACTATTACAGGGTGGGGAAGCAAAATTTACAATATTTTGAGGCAGGGATTGAAAGACAGTGTATGACCAATTAGTTTATTGAAAGTCATGAGAATTAATTTGCCACAAGAAAATGTACATAATAGAAAATGTTTTTATTCTATGTGTCCTCCTTCTTTCTCAATAACTGCCTTCACACGCTTCCTGAAACTTGCGCAAGTGTTCCTCAAATATTCGGGTGACAACTTCTCCCATTCTTCTTTAATAGTATCTTCCAGACTTTCTCGTAATAGTTTTGCTCATAGTCATTCTCTTCTTTCCATTATAAACAGTCTTTATGGACACTCCAACTATTTTTGAAATCTCCTTTGGTGTGACGAGTGCATTCAGCAAATCACACACTCTTTGATGTTTGCTTTCCTGATTACTCATATGGGCAAAAGTTTCTGAAAAGGTATGGATAATAGTGTTAGGTATGATTATGACATCAGTGTATGTTTGGTTTCAAAACAATTGACGTAGTGCCTGCTGAGAAAAAACAACTAAATATTCATTGTAAATTTTGCTTCCCCACCCTGTATAACCTTGGTGCAAATGTACAATATGTAGTATGAAAACATTCCTTCCCTCTTGTTTAGTCAAACTAAAGTTTTGACACAGTCTTTTTGCTGTGATGAGCCACTTCTAGAGTGGATTCTAGGCCAGTACTCTGCAGGAAGTAGTCAGAGGATGCTCCATACAGTGGGAGTCATTTAATGGACGGATGGTGAAGCAGGAGGAGAAGCATGAATCTGTGAGGTGTGATGTTCAGTGAAGCTCTGATTGGATGAAAACATCACAGTTCAAAAAGAAAAGTATGTACTGACAGACGACGGATGTGTTTATTTTTCCTAATTATTTATGCGGCAGTTGTCCTGGTTATAAAAAAACAAACAAACAAACAAACGAAAACAAATAACATGTGATTTAGCGTTTGAAGGTTGAAAAGTAGAAAAAATCCTGAAGGCAGAGTTTCCTCTTTGAAGGTGTCTCCACTGCTGTGCCTGCAGCTGCCATTAGAATTCAGCCTCAGCACCTTCCAGCTCACCTGGTGTGCCCCCTGCCTCTGCAGTGTTATTGATGTCGTACTTTACCTGGACCAGGCAGCTGCAGGTGTGTGTTTGCGCGTGCGTGTGTACGTGCGTTCGCGTCCTCATGTGTGTGTGAACGTGTCTTGGGTGGTCAGTGATGTATTTAAGTACTTAAATACAAGTGCCCCAGAAAACTTGTCCCAAACTCTGGCACACAAACATGTTTTAGTCCGCTCGTAACTTTCCTCACTGGTGTGTGTTTGCCAGTGTGTGTTTGTGTGTGTGTGTGTTTGTTTGCCTGAGGCGGTTTCCTGTCTGCCGATCCGTCTGTCACCGGCAAATAGCATCCAGCAAAGTGAGATAAAACACACGGATGCTGATACACCGGAGATTTTGGAGATTTAAGAGAGAGCAGAGCAAACCTGAGCATGCAGGTTGATTAAAGCCTATTCACAATGTTCTCTTAAAGGATATTCCCTCCCCCCTTAAGAATATTCCACAACCTGGGTGAAATTCAAGGTAACTCCTGTCTCCTGATAATCACACAGACAGATGGCGGATGCTGAAAATGCAGGCAGCAGCAGAAAACGTGTGTTTAATGATAACTGCAAAGACAAATGGACACCTCGGTAATACTTCCTGTCTGTCTCGCACCCCCCCCCCCCCCCCCCCCACATATTTCTTCGGTCGCAATCGTAGAGACAGGTGGATTTCTGCTGCATTGTTTGATGTCCTTGTTAACACCGAAGTTCTCCGATTTCCCCACAGAGATCATTAAAGTTTCATCTTATCTCCGTCGCGCAGACACACAGATGGCGGTGGACAAAAGGAGTAATCCTTGATGTTTATCTAAATACCGTTGAGTACAATGACATATTCTTTGTAATAAATCCAGAAGCATTAAAAAAAAATGTAGTTCTTTCATGGTTTGATGAAGACTCTTGTGGAAACATGTTGTCCAAGGATTCTTGGTTTTTTATGTAAATGAAGGTGATGTTTTCTATCTCATGATTTTTTTTTTTCCACGTTACTTCCATTTTTTGTAAATATTTCTTTTTTTTTTTTTATTTACAGTTGGCAGCAGAACATTAGTAGAATAAATGTTTTTAATGCCCAGTTTTGACAGTCAAGGCAAAAATGGTAATGTTCTGCAAATGAGCTACATGACAGAGTTCTGGAAAAGTGAGTTATTTTGGAAAGTTATGAACTGGAAGTATCTATATTCATACCGTACTTTCCGGACTATTGGCTGCACCTGACCATAAGCTACACCCGCCCCTTCTCCAACATCTCATCATCGATTCATTGATGCCAAGGTTACGTGCAGGAGCTCTATTTCCTTCTTCGACAACCGGATCGATCGTTAGCCCAGAAAACATAAATTAGCCGCATCATTTTTGAGCCACGGCTTATAGACTGGAAATTACGGTAGTGTGATACAAAAACACCCAATTTTAACCCTCAAATATCCAAATATCTTTGTAATAAATCCAGAAGCATTAAAATAATGTAGTTCTTTCATGGTTTGATGAAGACTCTTGTGGAAACATGTTGTCCAAGGATTCTTATTTTTATATGTAAATGAAGGTGATGTTTTCGATCTCATGATTTTTTTCCCCACGTTACTTCCATTTTTTGTAAATATTTCTTTTTTTTTTTTTTAATTTACAGTTGGCAGCAGAATATTAGTAGAATAAATGTGTTTTTCATGCCCAGTTGGAGCAAAAATCTCTTTGACGGTCAAGGCAAAAATGTTAATGTTCTGCAAATGAGCTACATGATAGAGTTCTGGATAAGTGAGTTATATTGGAAAGTTATGAACTGGAAGTATCTATATTCATACCGTACTTTCCGGACTATTGGCTGTACCTGACCATAAGCTACACCCGCCCCATCTCCAACATCTCACCATCGATTCATTGATGCCAAGCTTCTTCGACAACTGGACTGATCGTTAGCCCAGAAAACATAAATTAGTCGCATCATTTTTGAGCCACGGCTTATAGACCGAAAATTATGGTGGTAGTGTGATACAAAAACACCCAGTTTTAACCCTCAAATATCCAAACATCTTTGTAATAAATCCAGAAGCATTAAAATAATGTAGTTCTTTCATGGTTTGATGAAGACTCTTGTGGAAACATGTTGTCCAAGGATTCTTATTTTTATATGTAAATGAAGGTGATGTTTTCGATCTCATGATTTTTTTTTCCCACGTTACTTCCATTTTTTGTAAATATTTCTATTTTTTTTTTTAATTTACAGTTGGCAGCAGAATATTAGTAGAATAAATGTTTTTAATGCCCAGTTTTGACAGTCAAGGCAAAAATGGTAATGTTCTGCAAATGAGCTACATGACAGAGTTCTGGAAAAGTGAGTTATTTTGGAAAGTTATGAACTGGAAGTATCTATATTCATACCGTACTTTCCGGACTATTGGCTGCACCTGACCATAAGCTACACCCGCCCCTTCTCCAACATCTCATCATCGATTCATTGATGCCAAGGTTACGTGCAGGAGCTCTATTTCCTTCTTCGACAACCGGATCGATCGTTAGCCCAGAAAACATAAATTAGCCGCATCATTTTTGAGCCACGGCTTATAGACTGGAAATTACGGTAGTGTGATACAAAAACACCCAATTTTAACCCTCAAATATCCAAATATCTTTGTAATAAATCCAGAAGCATTAAAATAATGTAGTTCTTTCATGGTTTGATGAAGACTCTTGTGGAAACATGTTGTCCAAGGATTCTTATTTTTATATGTAAATGAAGGTGATGTTTTCGATCTCATGATTTTTTTCCCCACGTTACTTCCATTTTTTGTAAATATTTCTATATTTTTTTTTAAATTTACAGTTGGCAGCAGAATATTAGTAGAATAAATGTGTTTTTCATGCCCAGTTGGAGCAAAAATCTCTTTGACGGTCAAGGCAAAAATGTTAATGTTCTGCAAATGAGCTACATGATAGAGTTCTGGATAAGTGAGTTATATTGGAAAGTTATGAACTGGAAGTATCTATATTCATACCGTACTTTCCGGAGTATTGGCTGCACCTGACCATAAGCTACACCCGCCCCGTTTCCAACATCTCACCATCGATTCATTGATGCCAAGCTTCTTCGACAACTGGACTGATTGTTAGCCCAGAAAACATAAATTAGCCGCATCATTTTTGAGCCACGGCTTATAGACTGGAAATTACGGTGGTAGTGTGATACAAAAACACCCAGTTTTAACCCTCAAATATCCAAACATCTTTGTAATAAATCCAGAAGCATTAAAAAAAATGTAGTTCTTTCATGGTTTGATGAAGACTCTTGTGGAAACATGTTGTCCAAGGATTCTTGTTTTTTTATGTAAATGAAGGTGATGTTTTCTGTCTCATGATTTTTTTCCCCCCACGTTACTTCCATTTTTTGTAAATATTTCTATATTTTTTTTAAATTCACAGTTGGCAGCAGAATATTAGTAGAATAAAAGTTGGAGCAAAAATCTCTTTGACGGTCAAGGCAAAAATGTTAATGTTCTTCAAATGAGCTACATGATAGAGTTCTGGATAAGTGAGTTATTTTGGAAAGTTATGAACTGGAAGTATCTATATTCATACCGTACTTTCTGGACTATTGGCTGCACCTGACCATAAGCTACACCCGCCCCGTCTCCAACATCTCACCATCGATTCATTGATGCCAAGCTTACGTGTCTTTTATTTCCTTCTTCGACAACCGGATCGATCGTTAGCCGAGAAAACATAAATTAGCCGTCCATAACACCTTCTTCCAGTCTTCAGTAGTCCACTGGTGGTGTTTCATGGCCCAGCCAAGCCTCTTTTTCTTCTTCTGAAGTCTCAGCAATGGCTTTCTTGCTGCAACTCGACCCATCAAACCTGCAACTGGAAGTCTTCTGTTCACAGTGTAAACTCAGACTTGCTTCCTACGACCACTATCTTCACTGTGCTTTCAGCTGTTGTCCTGTCAGTCTCCTATCACTCCAGCTGTTGACTGTCATGAATTTGTCTTCTGATTCTGTTGTGTCTTCGGCTCTGCCAGACCTCTTCCTGTCAGCATTTCCTCCAGTTTCTGAGTGCCTTTGGATGGTGAAGGAAACTGGACTTACTGACACCTGGACTTTCTTGGACATTTCTCCGTAGGACAGACCTACATTTTTCAGTGTTCTGATGATCTGTCTCTCTTTTATCGTTAATTGTCT
Organism: Sphaeramia orbicularis; assembly: GCF_902148855.1. Lineage (NCBI taxonomy): Eukaryota > Metazoa > Chordata > Actinopteri > Kurtiformes > Apogonidae > Sphaeramia > Sphaeramia orbicularis. Next base: position 43,378,107 of record NC_043963.1, on the reverse strand, counting down.
TTTCCTCGCCATTTTTATATTAACACACTACTTTCTGCAGTACAATACTGTTCAAATAATGCTCCCAACGGTATGGTACCAAAGTGTGTTCCAACACTACTTTTATGCAGACAGAAGGGGTTGGAAAGAATTCACAAATGTTGGGACACCTGTAGGAATCGGTAGCATCGATTTTCGAGACATTTCTCTAGAGGACAGACCTGCATTTTTAAGTGTTCTGATGGTCTGTCTCTCTTCTATCATTAATTGACTTTTCCTCTTTTCCATTTTTACAGCAACTTATTTACAATACTTACTTACTTACTTACTTATTTATTTGTTTATTTCTAACATTCTGTTCATATTTTGTACAGTAAAGTGCTGGTCTGCATCTATATTTTCTGATCCACTCGACAACAACAGCTGTGGGCAGTTTATTACAAGGAGCAAAGTTTGTCACAGGATGTAATCTCTTAACCCGTATGTGTGTTTACATGTGTTCAAGCCTGAACCCCCCACCCCCACCCCCTCCATTTACTCTTGTGTACAGTTGTGAGCATCACCTCCAGAACTGTTTATCTCTGATAGTCACAGTGGGTTTGTTTCTTTAATCTCATGTTCCAGGCTCAGGACTCCTCCAGTACATTCAGAGCCTATAGTGTGTGTGTAAAGTGTGTGTAAAGTGTGTATGAAGTGTTTGAAAGGTGATGCATCCAGCCTCCGTGTTCACACATTAACCACTCAAGTGTGTGTGTGTTTTTCTGCATGTTTGGTTCCCAGGTCAGCCGTGTGCCGGTGGAGAGCTGTGAGCAGTACACATCCTGTGGAGCCTGTCTGGGATCTGGAGACCCCCACTGTGGGTGGTGCGTCCTCCATAATGTGTAAGTGTCCACTGTCTGGACTCATTTCAATTATTACATTAATGAAGGCTTTACAGTTAATTATTGCACCTAAGTGTCTAAAATATTTATAAATTAGTTTGGGTTTTGGAAAGTACTCCTTTAAGTTGTTCTCAGACTGGGTTTATTGTCAGTATTATATATTCTGGTCTGTGATTTTAACCCCTTTGTTTGTTTTTGTCATAATTACATCTTCCTAATTGTCTAAATTAATTTAGTGCTGTTTGGACCAAAAATATGCAGTTTAAGGTCTGGGGATTTTAATGAGCTTAGGTGTAAAAAGTTTACACTTAATTTATTTAATAAAGTGTTATGATGGTGAAATTGTATGTAACCAAGAGTCGAATTACCAGTGTAGAATGTTAAGATTAAATTAAGTCTAAAGTTATTGAAAAACAAACAAAAAATGATTTTAGTATAATAGGTAAAATAGTACTACTTGCTCTGCTCGCTCTGTATTTATTTATAACACTTGATATTTACAACTGCACTCATTACTGAACATTACACCTAATAATAGATAGATAGATAGATAGATAGATAGATAGATAGATAGATAGATAGATAGATAGATAGATAGATAGATAGATAGATAGATAGATAGATAGATAGATAGATAGATAGATAGATAGATAGATAGATAGATAGATGCAGACACACATAGTCTATTAAAACACAATAAAAACAGTACTTTGTTCAATATGCACCAGAGAAATATGATCAATAACTTAAATAGTGACTTAGCTGCTTTTAAAATTGCTTTATGTATTTATTGTTTTCAGAGCATAAAAACAAAATGTTGTTGCTCTTCACGGTTGCATTTTTGTAAAGCTTATTCTATTCTATTCTATTCTATTCTATTCTATTCTATTCTATTCTATTCTATTCTATTCTATTCTATTCTGTTGTATTCTATTCTTATCTATTCTATTTTGTTCTATTCTATTCTGTTCTATTCTATTCTATTCTATTCTATTTTGTTCTATTCTATTCTGTTCTATTGTATTCTATTCTATTTTGTTCTATTCTATTCTGTTCTATTCTATTCTATTCTATTCTATTCTTTTCTGTTCTGTTCTATTCTATTCTATTTTGTTCTCTTCTGTTCTGTTCTATTCTATTTTGTTCTGTTCTATTCTATTCTATTCTATTCTATTTTGTTCTATTCTATTTTGTTCTCTTCTGTTCTGTTCTATTCTATTTTGTTCTGTTCTATTCTATTCTATTCTGTTCTATTCTATTCTATTCTATTCTATTTTGTTCTATTCTATTCTATTTTGTTCTCTTCTGTTCTGTTCTATTCTATTTTGTTCTGTTCTATTCTATTCTATTCTGTTCTATTCTATTCTATTCTATTCTATTCTATTCTATTCTATTCTATTCTATTCTATTCTATTCTATTCTATTCTACTCACTGTATAACCTCTAGTTAGTATCTGTGGTACAGATGCAGGTCAGGACTAAAACTACTAAACTAACCTTAACCAGTAGGTTTCCATAAACATTACTGGTCTGGTATCAGCATCAACAGACCTGCTGACTCTTACCACACACACATCTGTGCAGGTACCTCCACTTTTTTTTTTTTTTTTGAAAACCAAACACAACAGTCCCTTTAATTGGATTTGACATTAAATCAGTCCTATCATTATGAATTCCCCCCCTCGGGGGATCAATAAAGCATATCTTATAAATGTGTCCAAGGGTGAAGTGATTGGAATTGGGGTTCATTAATGTCTGCATTTGGGTCTTTTGTGTTCATTATTTTAATTACTTAACTTCTCTGGCATTTCATCTTGACCGCCTGGCGTGGAATGAACCAGTCAGTCGCTGTCTTGGCGCAGGAGATCATTTAATTTTCTGCCATGTAAATCATGGAAGCCTTTTTTCACTCAGTAATGCAGGCGTTTAGCTTCTAAAGGAGTAAAATACCTCCAGATCTGCATGTCTAAGCACAAGGAAAATTACATATTTTATAAAATACTATGTATTTAATATTTTATAAAAGTTATATTAGCATTAAAAATGTACTTCATGACAGTAACATGAGTAATTGTAATTTCTGATTGGTCATTTGTTCTGTTATTTGCCAAAAATATATTTTTATTATGATGCATTGCCAGTGGGCCTTTCCTTGTACATATTCCTCTGGTTCTAGCCAGTGGTTCTCTGTCTTTTCCTGTTGAGCCCCCTTTGGAGGGTGAAGAATCTCCAGCCCCCCCCAGCCACAAAAACATTGTAACAGTGGTGCAATTATAATACAGTCTACTCTCGTTAAACCGCCCGCCGTTATACCGCCATTTTCGCTCACCGCCGACCAAAACCATTGCACAAAAATCCCCAATGCATTATTCCATTAGCTACCGCCATTTCCGCCCATCGCCATCCGCCAGCCCAGTTCCATGCACAAACAACACTTATACCATTGATTTCCCGACCGTTATACCGCCAGCGTGATTGCCATCGAGTACACATAAATTTTAACAATGCACTGAAACAAACGCGCCAGACGCTGATCGCGACAAGCTACGAGTAGGTCTACGGAACGGCCACCGTTCATTTATCGCAGAACACTCAGTAGGTCAGGATGTCGGGAAGAGCACGTGGGATTAAGCCAAAGCCTCAAGATGACAGGGTGTCGTTTCCCGACACGGTATAATAATGCTTAAAATGTTTCCCCACTTTAAATGATCCCTTACAACATAACAGAATCAAGATTTATTTAGAAACGCAATTAGAACGGGTTAACGGAGGCAGCATAGACATCATATAGTAAACACATGCACATTATGGATGCAACCCATTGTAACGCCATTTTCGCTATACCGCCAATTTGGCCGTGAACGGAAGTTGGCGGTATAACGAGTGTAGACTGTATTTATTAAAAAAAAAAAAAAAAAAAAAAAGCATCAATATCACAACAATATTGCTTGCTTTTCCTTGAATAAATTTTTGTTCAAATTAAAAATAACTTAGATTTTTGCTCAGACGATACAAATAAACCCAACCAGACTGCTCCCTGAGACGATATTTTTCCAAATAAAAATAGAAAATGCACAATTATCTTACAACTAGACAAGGAAGTTAATTTTTTTAGAATGACAAACACATTTTGGTAACAAAGATAAACATTTTAATAATATCAGTGGCTGTAATGAGCCTGTTTCCATTGCAGATGTCAGAACATTAAAGTACAAACTGTGCAAAAACACAAACATTACACATTTTTTTCTTTTCCAGTCCAATCATTCTCCATTCTCCAAACCTAAACTCTTTGACTAGTCACAGATCACCATGGCAGTAGGTTAGTTTGTTGTGCGTCCCTAAAATGAGTCCGGGGTGCTCCAACGCTAAAACATTAGTTCCACCTGCTACATGTTCAAACCTGAAGAAAAAAAAAAACACCCAGGAGAGAACCCCCCCCGCCCCCCGCCCCACCCTCAGCAAGACTACACTGTGCTGACTGATTGTAAGTGTTAATGCTGAAAACTTTATATGATGCAAAAACTAAACTACTCAGGTATTCTAGATTGATTGTTTTCTAAAAATGATTCACCCTTTAACCCTGACATAAAGCAGACTTTTTTAAAAATCTATTTATGAGCGATATCGCTGTGGCATCCCAGACTCCATCGGTGCTTATCCATCTGTTTTATTTCTACAGCCTGTGTTTGGCTGTTTACACTCACAGCAGAGGGTCTTCACTGCAGTAATTGTCAGTCTACATGTTGTCAGACTCATTGTTTATTCTACTGTTCCATTATTTATATCTCTGTAGTAATAATCTATCAGTTCTTGGTACCCCTGCTGTATGGGAGCAGCCATGGATATTTACAGGAAGTTGATGTATAATGTTTGTTTTCAGCCCCTCTCAGAGTTTCACTGCACTGTTACAGCAATCTACTGTACAGTTACTGCTCTTATATAAACCCATGTTCTTAATAGATTGATTTATACGTGTGTATTTTATGCACAGCTGGTGATAGGTGCTAGTATTTTAGAACATTTGACCAAGTACAAATAATAATAATAATAATAATAATAATAATAATAATAATAATAATAATAATAATAATACATATCAGCCAGTGATGGTAAGCAAGGCTGCAAAAAAAAAAAAAAAAAAAAAGTGATAACATTTCCATGTAGTATATTGAAAAGAAATTATATTTAGTTTATATTTAGTTTTTGCATCAAAAAATGTATTGATTTACTTACCTTCATTTAACCAGAAAGTCCCATGTAGTTCCATGTAGTGACAGGATGATCAAAATAGGGCATTTAAAGGGTTAAAAATGTAAAATGAATGAGTCAGCTGACCTTGGTGTACAGAAGTAAAATTAAATTTGTGTAGAAAAATAATTCAACATATAATATTTAATAGCTTCATTTAAATGTATGTATTGTATGTTTTATTTGGCGTTAGTATTTTACATTTGACCTAGCACAAAAAAAAATAAAATAAAATAAAAAATACAAGTGGTTTGAGGCACAACAAACCCCGCCCCTCACATATTTTGTAGCTTATTTTGCCATCGATCCAGCTGATGTCATCATGTCTATGCGTGTGCTGATGTCAGCATATCAATTGCATCTATATAAGTGCCAAATTTGAAGTAAATTGAAACAAAATTGATGTTTTTATAGACATTTGAAATTTCACCCATTATAAGTAAATGGGAGAAGAAAAAAGATTTGGAAATTTCCTAAAAAAAATTTAACTTTGACCTACTTTTCCCAAAATGTAATTACATGTATTCTACATCACTGGCAATCTATAAACTCAATTTGGTATGAATTCAACCAATAGTGTTGCTGCTGCAGACATGTGAAATGTTGCCCATTATAAGTGAATGGGGTGGTGGTGGTTGTGGTGTTAAAAATTCATAAAAAAATTGAACTTTGACCTACTTTTCCCAAAATGTAATCAGATCTATTCTGGGTCACTGGCAATCTATAAACCCAATTTGGTATGAATTCAACCAATAGATTTGTGGCTATGGTGTTAACAAACAAACAAACAAACATACAAACAACCAAAAACAATACACCTTGCCTCCCCTTTGGGGGGCGGGATAAAAATGCATATTAACCAATGTGGCTGTTAATCATTGACCTATGCCAGGCTGGAAAAATAAATAAATAAATAATAATAGGTAATCCAATTTATATGTTGTAGATTGAGAAGAGAAAAGGATCGAAAAAAAAGTTCATTTTTTGCATTAAAAAATATGATTTGTTTACATTACAAACATGGAAATTAAAATATATGACAGTTATTGAGTATTTAGTGTTTTTGTTTATGGCTCAAGTTGATGAAATACAAAAAAAAAAAAAAAACTAGAAAAGCACTCGGAAAGCGCAGACCTCCACCACGGCAGATCAGTCCCCCTCCCCCCCCGATCACCACCAAAATTTAATCATTTGTGTATCAACATTTCTTGAAAATTTCATCCAAATCCTTCCATAAGTTTTTGACGTATGTTGCAAACAGACAGACAAACGAACAAAATATCCACCACCACCACCACCCAACACACACACACCACCCTTGATCACCAGTATCAACATTTCCTAAAAATTTCATGAAAATCCATCCTTAACTTTTACACTTACCTTGTTAACAGACAAACAAACCCAAGGAACAGCGGAGGTAACAAACTGTACGAAAAAAAAAAAAAAAAAAATTACATCACCACGCTGATGCACAGATTACACACTTTTGGTGTTTAGGTAGGGCCTTTCTGGACGGGATAGGGTTAATAACATTGGGTTACAAAAAAATTTTTTTTGCAAGTTGTCTAGGTTTTTTTCAACTGAATTAGGACCATTTTGCACCGCTAAATCCAAAAAAATGACATCTGTTTTTCTCAATCAGGTCAGGTTTTTTTGCTAATTTGATTTGGAAAAATTGGATCTTCTCACAAAATATAATAATTAATACCAAAATAAGATTGGTAAGCACACTTTATGAAACTTGTGACTTGATTCCTGTTAGGTACAATGGTGTATTCACTGCAGATGTAGCAGAATACGTCAGGCTTATTTTTGCAAGATCTTCTAGTCGAAGCCATTTCATTCACCTGTAATATTAACCCTTTCATGCACAGTGGTCACTCCAGTGGACAGCTCTTCTACAGCTGTTCTCTTGTACAGTATATTCATGGATTTTGTTGTTCTTTTCGTTATTTTTTTGTTTTTTCTTTACACATATCTTTATTAAAGTTTTAAGACACTACATATCTTTTCTGACATGAATCGGTAACATTATGTAGATCTCTCCTGAGCATAAACCCCCAGACTCACAAGCCCTCTCCATAGTTTTCACACAGTTTATCAGTAAATACATGTTTCTGTGCGTCAAAAATTAAATGTGTGGTGTCCAGCTGAGTGGACATTTTTGCAACTTCATGAAAAATGGGTGCATAAGAATTTTTTTTTTTTCATTATTATTTTTTGTATATATATATTTTTTTAAATTTCAATTTTTTTTTTTTAAATTGATTTATTTCTTATTTATTTTTCAGAAGAAAATTTTCAATTGCATTGTTTTTTTCATGCCTAAAGAGGAATAAAAAAACTCAGGAAAAAATTTTCATTAAGGTTCTCATAATTCGTGTGTGAAAGGGTTAAAAAAAAAAAAAAAAAAAAAAAAAAAAAAAACATTAATCATAAATTGGCAAAAGTAAAATCTTCAGAACTCATTTACTGCAAAAAATATGAAAGAATTTCGTATCATATGATGTGAAAATACCCATAAATGTAAGCAAAAATGTTAAAAAGCCAATATGTAGCATAGTTCAGAAAGTTGACCTGATTGAGCAAAATTAATGCGATTTTTGGATTCAGCACACCAAAATTATCCTAAATCAGCTCAAAAAACTTCAACAATAAATTTGTTGTTGACCAGTGTAATTGGACCTACATGCCTTAAGAAAGTATACAGTAGTTCTTATTTCTTATTTCATCCTTAAATCCATCATTACACTAATAAAGAAGTTGTGCCTAAAACCATGGGCTTGCAGTTGTTCAATAAGTTCATCCAAAGCATTAACTGAATCATCTGTGCCGTCGCTAAAGTCTGGAATATTCGCACTTCTGTCAGTAAGTAAGACGTAAGACAGAAGCAGCTGATGTTGACATTTTGGGGACATTTTAATGCTTTAATGAGGGCTGATGGGAGGTGAGGTAGACAGAGGTAGGAGTCAGTAAAAAACATTAAAACATTCAACCTTTCAGCAGAAGATGCCAAAACACATGAAAACCCACCTCTGATAGTCAAGACATTTTTATGTGTAGTTTAATAACAGACTAATGTAAATGGAAGGTTTTGTCTGGAATGAAGCTCTGAATGCGTTAAACTGTTTTCATGTCAGATGTTCAAGGAAGGATCGGTGTGAACGAGCCGAGGAGCCTCAACGCTTCACAACCAGAGTGGAACAGTGTGTCCGACTATCCGTCCTACCGCACAACGTCTCTGTTACCATGTCAGAAGTCCAGGTAAAGTCTGCGTAGATATCAGTGTGTGTGAGTGTGTGTACAGGTGTGTTGAGCCGCATTATGTAATAAAAGTTCAAAATGTAATAAGAATGTCACGTCATCTTGTAATAACGCCGCATTATGTAATAAACTGACGCATTTTGTAATAAACTACGTCAACGCATTATGTAGTAAATTTTTTCGCATTATGTAGTAAGTTATTACAGTTTGAGAAATGTATTACAAAATGCACTTGACACATTTTTATTTTTAAAAAAATGTAATAACATGGTTCATTATGTAATAACAATCCAAATTAATATAATTTCAGAGTGTGATAGCTTTTACCTCCGTGGTTGCTAAACCTTGTTGAGCCGCATTATGTAATAAATTCCCATTATGTAATAAAAGTTCAAAATGTAATAAGAATGTCACGTCATCTTGTAATAAAGCCGCATTATGTAATAAACTGACGCATTTTGTAATAAACTACCTCAATGCATCATGTAGTAAATTTTTTCGCATTATGTGGCAAGTTATTACAATTTGAGAAATTTATTACAAAACGCACTTGACACATTTTTATTTAAAAAAAAAATGTAATAACATGGTTCATTATGTAATAACAGTCCAAATTAATATGCCACCTTGTTGAGCCGCATTATGTAATAAATTCCCATTATGTAATAAAAGTTCAAAATGTAATAAGAATGTCACGTCATCTTGTAATAAAGCCTCATTATGTAATAAACTGACGCATTTTGTAATAAACTACGTCAACGCATTATGTAGTAAATTTTTTCGCATTATGTAGTAAGTTATTACAGTTTGAGAAATGTATTACAAAATGCACTTGACACATTTTTATTTTTAAAAAAATGTAATAACATGGTTCATTATGTAATAACAATCCAAATTAATATAATTTCAGAGTGTGATAGCTTTTACCTCCCTGGTTGCTAAACCTTGTTGAGCCGCATTATGTAATAAATTCCCATTATGTAATAAAAGTTCAAAATGTAATAAGAATGTCACGTCATCTTGTAATAAAGCCGCATTATGTAATAAACTGACGCATTTTGTAATAAACTACCTCAATGCATTATGTAGTAAATTTTTTCACATTATGTAGTAAGTTATTACAATTTGAGAAATTTATTACAAAATGCACTTGACACATTTTTATTTGTGAAAATGTAATGTGCTAAATTAATCTTTAAACTGTGTGGTTAAAGTTCTGATTACATTACCTGTAGCTCCTGTGACTAATTTCTTCTAAATTGCTCTGAAATTATATTAATTTGGATATTTATTACATAATGAACCATGTTATTACATTTTTTTTTATATATAAAAATGTGTCAAGTGCATTTTGTAATAAATTTCTCAAATTGTAATAACTTACTACATAATGTGAAAAAATTTACTACATAATGCATTGAGGTAGTTTATTACATAATGCAGCTTTATTACAAGATGACGTGACATTCTTATTACATTTTGAACTTTTATTACATAATGCGAATTTATTACATAATGCGGCTCAACAGTAATAAAGCCGCATTATGTAATAAACTGACGCATTTTGTAATAAACTACCTCAATGCATTATGTAGAAAATTTTTTCACATTATGTAGTATGTTATTACAATTTGAGAAATTTATTACAAAATGCACTTGACACATTTTTATTTGTGAAAATGTAATGTGCTAAATTAATCTTTAAACTGTGTGGTTAAAGTTCTGATTCCATTACCTGTAGCTCCTGTGACTAATTTCTACTAAATTGCTCTGAAATTAAATTAATTTGGATTGTTATTACATCATGAACCATGTTATTACATTTTTTTTTTTACATTTTGTGATAAATTTCTCAAATTGTAATAACTTACGACATAATGTGAAAAAATTTACTATATAATGCATTGATGTAGTTTGTAGTTCAAAAATGTTTGTTTTTTCATCTGAAATAGGCTTTAAGACTAAATTCAATGATGAATACATTTTTTTTCCCCCAATGAGTACCTCATGAATTTAGTATTTTTGGTATTAGTACTTCATATACTATTAGCACAAATACTATGAAATACTTTTACTGTGTACTTTTAGAGTAATCATACTCCAGAATCCATTCCACACTGCACTTCTGTTAGTTGTATTCAGTGGTTGTAACAGATAAAATGTAAAAAAGATTAAAACTCTTAAAAGTTTATACACTGTTATTTTTTGTGGCTCTAGACAATTTTTTTTGGCGGAAGAGGGGGCAAAATGGCTCTTTTGATAATAAAGGTTGCAGACCCCTGGTCTAGTCGAAGCCATTTCATTCACCTGTAATATAAAAAAAAAAAAACCATTAATCATAAATTGGCAAAAGTAAAATCTTCAGAACTCGTTTATTGCGAGAATTATGAAAGAATTTTTTATCATATGATGTGAAAATGCCCATAAATGTAAGCAAAAATGTTAAAAAGCCAATATGTAGCATAGTTCAGAAAGTTGACCTGATTGAGCAAAATTAATGCACACCAAAATTATCCTAAATCAGCCCAAAAAACTTAAACAATAAATTTGTTCTTGACCAGTGTTATTATTTACATAGTTTACGGTTGATGAGTTGATGCAACAGTCTTCTTGGCTTAGACCTGGTTCTTTGGCGGTAAGAAGTGATTTTAGGCACCGGCTTGGACCTGGCTCCGGAACTTCCTGAGTGGAAACCAAGTATCATAGACTGTGAGTTGGGCTGATTTAGTGCTCTGGAAGTCTTATATTCAATGTTTTTTTTTTTTTTCTTCCATCCTTCCAGTTGGTGCTGCAGGCGCAGAATGTGCCCAGTTTATCTGCTGGAGTCAACTGTTCATTCGAGGACTATGTAGAGACAGAAGGACGCATCTACGGTGGACGGATCTTCTGTCTGTCTCCAGCGACTAAAGATGTGACACCGATCACACGTGACCAAGGTAAAAAAACGAGTAAAATCTGACCGTAGATCCGTAACAGAATGACTCGTCTGGTCTTTTGCTTAATAATCTCTCAGTTTTGCTTTTAAAATAGTTTATTTAGAGCAGAAAGTAATGTTAATTCCAAACATTTCAAATGTTTCATTTTGGAGAGAACATGCTCTCTATGTCATTATTTGCTTTTTGGATCAGTAGTTTGGTTTGATATTACATAAATGAAAAGTGTGTATGTTTGTATGTTTTCTGTCCTGCGCTTCATTTTTTTTAAATTTGCTGCTGTCAACTGAGAAACTTCTCCATAGTGGGATCAGTAAAGTCTGTCTTATCTTATCTTATCTTATCTTACTTTACCTTACCTTATTTTATCTGATATTTCTTATATGATCTTACCTTACTTTACCTTACTTTACCTAACTTTATCTTGTCTTTCCTTATCTTATCTTATATTATCTTACCTTATCTTATCTTACTTTACCTTACCTTATTTTATCTGATATTTCTTATATGATCTTACCTTACTTTACCTTACTTTACCTAACTTTATCTTGTCTTTCCTTATCTTATCTTATATTATCTTACCTTATGTTATCTTACTTTGTCTTACCTTACTTTATCTTATCTTGTGACCTTACCTTACTTTACCCTACTGTACCCTACTTTATTTTATCTTATCTTATCTTACCTCACTTTATCTTATCTTACTTTATCTTATATTATCTCACCTTATCTTATATTTTCTCACTTTACCTTACCTTACTTTATCTTATCTTATGATCTTACCTTACTTTACCCTACTGTACCCTACTTTATCTTATCTTATCTTATCTCACCTTACCTTACTTCATCTTATCTTACCTTATCTTATATTTTCTTACTTTACCTTACCTTACTGTATCTGATATTTCTTATATGATCTTACCTTACCCTACTTTATCTAACTTTATCTTGTCTTACTTTATCTTATCTTATATTTTCTCACCTTATGTTATCTTATTTTACCTTACCTTTATCTTATCTTATGATCTTACCTTACCTTACCTTACTTTACCCTACTTTACCGTACTTCATCTTATCTTACTTTATCTTATCTTATCTTACCTTACCTTACTTCATCTTATCTTACCTCACTTTATCTTATATTATCTTACCTTCTCTTATATTTTCTTACCTTATGTTATCTTACTTTACCTTACTTCATTTTATATTATAATCTTACCTAATTTTACCCTACTGTACCCTACTTTATCTTATCTTACTTTACTTTATCTTATCTTTCTTTATCTTATATTATCTTACCTTATCTTATATTTTCTTATTTTCCCTTACCTTACTATAGCTGATATTTCTTATGTGATCTTACCTTACCTTACCCTACTTTATCTAACTTTATCTTGTCTTACTTTATCTTATCTTATCTTATGTTATCTTATTTTACCTTACCTTTATCTTATCTTATGATCTTACCTTACCTTACCTTACTTTACCCTACTTTACCGTACTTCATCTTATCTTACTTTATCTTATCTTATCTTACTTCATCTTATCTTACCTCACTTTATCTTATATTTTCTTACCTTATGTTATCTTACTTCACCTTACTTTATTTTATATTATGATCTTACCTAATTTTACCCTACTGTACCCTACTTTATCTTATCTTACATTACTTTATCTTTCTTTATCTTATATTATCTTACCTTATCTTATATTTTCTTATTTTACCTTACCTTACTATAGCTGATATTTCTTATATGATCTTACCTTACCTTACCTTACCCTACTTTATCTAACTTTATCTTGTCTTACTTTATCTTATCTTTTCTTACCTTATGTTATCTTATTTTACCTTACCTTTATCTTATCTTATGATCTTACCTTACCTTACTTTACCCTACTTTACTGTACTTCATGTTATCTTACTTTATCTTATCTTATTATTATATTATATACCATATATCTTTCAGCTGTGTGAAACAAGAGATGTCTGACTTTATTACTACCCCGATTATCCTAAAGTTAAACAACAATTCACAAATTCAAAGCACCCCCCCCCCCAAAAAAAACAAAAAAAAAAAACAAAAAAACCCCAAAAACCTGTAGATGAACCATTTCCTCCTCAGAGTAACTTCCTTCCAAATCTAATCGATTCTCCTCGAGGCTCTGCTTGTTTTCCAGAAGAAACACTGCAGCTCTGAAATGTCAGCTACACGAGAATTGACAAGTAACACTTCAAATGAGGCGGTTAACATTTCCCAATACATTTCCTGGGATTGGGCTTGATGTTGTTGGGGGTCACGAAACATTTTCCACGCACTCCCTCTCAGTTGTAACACGTGGGATCGTGGAAACAGAGCATTGACGATAAAGTCTTTTTATTTCTCGTTGTAGGTGACCAGCGTGTAATAAAGCTTTACCTGAAGTCCAAGGAGACCGGGAAGAAATTTGCCAGCGTGGACTTTGTTTTCTACAACTGCAGCGTCCACCAGTCGTAAGTTCTTTTAATTGGAAAAATCGTCTCAGAACAGAGGAATAACTCTCAGTGCACATGCATACTCTAGTGTTAAATAGCCTGATAGCTACTTCACATAAACACCGATATTACACACACAGTAAACTGTAGACCGGTGGAAAGAAAAGATCAATACAAGACTGACTGTGGTTCTTTACCAAAAGCAATAGTGCTAAAATATTGGCTTGCAAATAACTCCTATAATGGAAAATGGAGAGAACAGTTCTGTGACCTCTGCTAATTCATTATTCATTGTATTCAAGCTTTTTACAAATCAATTAGTTAATTAAATCCCAAGCAATGAAAGGACTACTGGTGAGTGAAATAATAAATCGATTCCTAACCATGCAAGACCTGAAAGAGCAGCCAAGTTTGGGAGGCTAAAGCACATCCGTCTTGTTCCTTGGAAATGAATTATACCTGATTTAAGTACATTAATATGGTTTGACTTTTCAGCACTTGTATGAAAGCAGAGTTTAACAGGGTTTGATCTATTGGTCTATTGATGCTGAGTTTTGTTGCTTAGAACATTTGTGTCTTTTATTAAACTGTGGCATTACATTTGTGGAGTCTTGATTCATAAAAAAAAAAAAAAACAACAGAAGTGACTCTTTAACGCTTTCATGCACAAATTATGACAACCATAGTCAAGATTTTTTTTTTCTCTGATGTAAGTTACCGAACTGTTAGTATTATATGTGATCATTTGAAATACTGGTACTTGTTAACTCATATAACTAGTCCACTGACTCATGGGCTGTTTGCTGTGTCTTCCCTGATATCCAGATAAAGTGTAAAATCCAAACAGGACAGATCTTGGCTCCAAATGAAGCCGGTGGGGTATAAACTTAATGTTGTTCTACTGCTGTCGGACACTGACGGTGGTTCCGATTCGCTCCAATAGACATACATTGAGCTCCTCTCTTAAATAGAACGTATATGATGGTTTTCCCAGGATTCATTCTGGTCCCTGTTGTTTTACTTGTGATATCTAGTCATCCTTCTTTAAAATTTTCCTGCATAAATCGCATCTCAGGGCAAATAAAAGGCTTCGATATCTGTCATGTCGGGCTTTGATTGACAGGCCTGTATGACAGCTCATTTGCCTGAGTTTCAGTTTATTTAATAAAACACATTTTTCCTGTCAGACAGCTCCACTGTGGTTATGGTTCCAATCACAAGACTATGAAGTGACTTTGTTATATAGTATAATCCTTATAGACTGCTCCCATAGATCCCCTCATGTTGTCCAAATATGGTCACTTCTTGCTCCAGAACAGCCAAAGTACTACCTACTGGCATCTAAAAGGAAGTTCAGAAACCTCTGTCCACTAAGTCTGGTTCATCAGCGACAAACACACAATAATTTTGAATTTGAATTGAACTGAAATCTTTATTTCGAACATGTAGACAGTGAAATCAAAATAAAAATCAACCAAAAAAATATCAGTACTGGTACAGAAAAGGTTGATAAGTAAACAAAGGAAAAAAATAAATAAATAAATAAATAAATAAATAAACGAATAAATGAAATGAAATTGTACACGCTTGAAAAGGAGTAGAAAGAAGTAAAAACTTATGTACTCCTACCCCCAATCTCTATTCCTTATGATAACTATATAGCATTTTTTTATGAATATCAATATAATAATAATAATAATAATAATAATAATAATAATAATAATAATAATAATGACAACAACAACGACAATAATAATAATAATAATAAATAAATAAATAAACAAATAAATGACATGAAATTATACGTGCTCGAAAAGGAGTAGAAAGAAGTAAAAACTTATGTACTCATACCACCAATCTCTATTCCTTATGATCACTATATAGCAATTATTATTTTATATGAATATAATAATAATAATAATAATAATAATAATAATAATGACAACAACAACAACAACAACAACAATAATAATAATAATAATATCACACATCCTTTTTCCTATATACACTAATATAATAATATCCATTTATAAATTATCCCACCATATATTAATAAAAACTAAAAAACAAACAAAAACACATATACATATAATATAAATACATATAATATTCTATATTGTACTATATAGTAATATAGTAATAATAAAACAGTTACATGGCAAAATGCGTGCGATACTTTAGCAAAAGTCCCTAATTTTCCCTCTGGATCTCACATTGTACCTGTATCTGAGAGCACCTGCCATCTGTCATAGTCTCACAATTGCAGTGTTAATTCTGACAAACATCAGGTAGATGAAATACATTCATACAGTTATGACGGATCACAGCTGTACGAAAAGAGTAACAATGTGACAGAGCTGAAAGCTGCAGGTGAGCGTGAGTAGCTTTAGCGAACGCTGTGTTAATGCTGCATTGTATTTCCGTCACATCCACAGCATAAAAATGAGGAGTTTTTGTCTATAACTGACAAAGTAATTATACTGACTCTGACAGAAGGCAGCGTCTAACTCTATAACCCTGTGTTTGTTTGGTGCAGCTGGAAATGTGATATTGTGAAATATATAATTAGCAGAGGCTCAAACTTTGGTCATAACTGTAGATGTTTCTGTTGATGAAAGCTGGGAACTGAAAGGTATCATGTAAAAAAAAACATATTAATACAACAGATTGTCTTGTGTTTATTTATGTTTGTAAACTAATTTGATCTAATCTGCTACAGCGAGTTTTCCATTGAGCTATTCAGACACAGCTAGCAATTAGCATTTCACAAACAAAAGATGCTTACAGTGGCTTAAAGCACCACTGATACTACCAAACAGTCTTAACCCATAAAGACCCAAACATCCACCATCAACCAAAACCATCTACTGATCTGAAATGTTTAATATTTGTCGATCCACTAATCCTATCAATACATGGAAATAATTGGTGTAAAATACAGTTTGACATCTTTTCATGGTCACTGGGTTTATGTTCGGTTAATGACATATTTTACTGAAAAAGTCACTTTTTCTTCAGATATGACCCATTTGGACGTTCAGAGATGAGGAAACACTGTCATCTTCTACAACAGCGGTACATCATCGGGGGGCGTTTCGAATGGAAAACCTGAGAAGGGGGCGCTGAGAGTGAAATGGGGGTATTAGTCTGTATAAGTATCAGTATCAAGCTGCATGTTATGTCCATGGCGAATTTCCGTGCCCCCCCGCCCCAGTCACAGGGGGGGCACTACCAATGTAACGTACTGGGGTGCCTCTACTAATTTTGGGCCCCCTGAAACATAATCATGACAGACCCTTGCTACAAGAAAGGAAACAATTTGACAAACCTGGGGGGTGGGGTAGTGGTCCATGATTATCAGAGCAGGTGGGATAGCAGTAGGGCTGAACGATATGGACAAAATTTCAAATCTCGATATTCATGCCAGATATCTCAATTTGATATGATATGATATGATATGATATGATATGATATGATATGATATGATATGATATGACTACGGGTTCGGTGAAAACCAAGCATTTTTCAGAAAAATACAAACATCATAATACGAAAGAATGTGGAAAGTGCAGTTTTATTCATAAGAACTCACTGCCAGTCATCAACATTAACATAAAGTACAAATAAATAAATTACAAATCAAACATTTTACTGCAGAAAATGTTTTTTTTTTGCTGCAGAAATCTATATTGTTTATATCGTTGCTTTTCAATATTAATATCTTGAATGTTCATATCTAGATATGGATACGGTAATGATATATCTTTCAGCACTAGATAGCGGTCCATGATAGTTGGATCAGGGTGGGGTGGGGATAGAGGTCCGTGATTGTCGGAGTGGGGGGATATCATTCTGCGATTGCCGGAGTGGGGTGGGGTGTAGCGGTCTGTGATTGTTGGAGTGGGGTGGGGGGGTGGGGTAGCGGTCCATGATCGTCGTAGCGTTGCAAAGTGGAAGTGAAACTGAAGACACTTTACTATTCCTTTAACTGTCCACGCCCACTCCCCTGCTGTATGTTTACACCCCCTTAACGGCCCCCCAGGCAATGTATATAACCTCGATCAGACCCTGCCTTGGCCACAAATTATTTGGTGGTGGTGGTGGTGGTGGTGGTGGTGGGGGGGGCAGGAATGTCATGCTAACATGAAGGGGCTTTTACTCAAAAATGGTTGAGAAACACTGTTCTACAACATTGATTCACCGTTTGTTGAGTATTTTGAAATTAGATGGATTTATCAATGTATTTGCAGTAAGAAGAGGTAGTAGAAACGACAACTTCCCGTATGTTCTATGAACGTGTGTTTTTATTTTTTATTTAATGATAACTATGTGGACACCTGGGGCCTCATGTACAAAGCGTGCGTACGCACAAAAACCTGGCGTTCGCCCTTTTCCTCGCTCATGTTCAGATGTATAAAGAGTGAAATGACCGTGGAAATGTGCGGTCCTTCACGCCAAGTCCATAGCTGGCGTACGCACGTTTCTAGTGCTTTGGAACCATTGGCGACACTTAGAGGTGACACTGAGAAACTGTTAATAATGTGAAAAAGGTCATTCCTCCGATTGATGTGCACATCGGAGATACACAGAAGAACAATGAACACACCAACACGTCATCCTACTGCCAGAGCAGCACATCCACCACCAGAACCAGAACCAACCCTGGACCCATCAATGCCAATCCTGCCAGGGAGGACATTAAGCAACAACCATATAAAGAGACAAGGACACAAAATTCATTGGTTGATAAATATAGTGTTCATGTCTGTGAGAACATTTATTAGTCGGTCCAGTCGCTCATTGACTCCGCCGATTGTCCTCATGATGTCCTCTTGTGACTCGGGTCAGCACGGACCCATGCCGGTCGGACGGGCATCAGCAGTGGGCTGTGGCGGACCGGAGGACCGGCTAACACCGAGGAGTCAACAGAAGCCTTTGTGACAGGAGGATGACACTGGGTCTTCTGTCTCATTGTTGGAAAATAATAATTTGAGTAATTAAACATGAGTCAAAGTCTATGATTTCCTCTTTGATATCCTGACATGATTATGCATGAACCTTTATCTAGTTTGGCTGTGATCAGACTGTGTATGACCCGTAGAATGAACTAATGTGTGAGATACACAAATACTAAATATATATTTATCTTGGGGGTGATCCGCATCAGTCCTGTAAGAAAAGTGTCACAATATCGGCGACTCTTTCCTCAAACAGTCTCAGTTCGTCTCTTTTCTTCTTCCGCCTGTTTCGGCCTCCGCTTCGTGTCCACCTTGACGTCATCGTCTGATCACGCAGACAGGGGAATCCCAGAGGGGATCCCACCTGCAGACCCTGTTTATACTAATTTGCATATTTAAATGTGGGTGTGGAGAAGGAGGAGTCAGGTAGTCCAACATATGCGCTCAATTCCTCGCTGATTGGGATGTATAAAGGAAGTGTACTTGGATTCGGGCATACGCACAGTTTTATACATCTGGATTTTTTTGTGCGTTCGGACTTTTCTGGATTTGGGCGTACGGCAGGTTTCAGTATGAAATCCACGCAAGTCTTTATACATGAGGCCCCTGGAGGTTAAGCTAACTCTTGGTCCAGGAATCACAGTCACATGTTTCTCCTCTAAACCATTCAACCTTGATCGCTGCTTTGGCATTTAATGCAGTTGCATTTGAACTTCCAAACAGAGGAGGGGAGAGCAGATAAAGAGGAAGAGCCAAGCACTGAGATCAGCCTGATAATGAATGAAGAATGTGTTCTTAATTGACCTGCCTTGTTAAATAAAGGTTAAATGAAAATAAATAAAATGTCATTCCCTAAATGACTCTTGGCTGCTGGTCTGAAGTCGCTGACTGGGATTCAGTCACTGACCCCCCCCCCCCATCCACCTGGCACACTCTCATCCGGCTTTTCCGCATCTACACTTTGTGTCAATGCACATGATATGAAAATGCATCTGTAGGACACCGCAAGGGGATTCGTCCAAGAGTGGATTGATTAACACTTTACGTCCTCTTCTAATGTTAATAGCAGTGTTTTTTTTCAACCTTGGGGTCACCTGGAATTTCTAGTAATTGATAAAAGGCAAACGAAACAACTTACTAATAAAAAATACATGGTGAGTTGAGAGACAATCCCAATCCATAGAAGACATGTCAAACTGTGAGTCTGAAACTGAAGCGCTGTGGTTCTGTTTATCTGTCAAATGTTCATTGTGGTCAGTTTCAGATGCTGCAGCTCTTTCATAATTCATAGTTTGGGTTATTGTTTGTTCAGTATTAATTGTCAGCCTTGTAAATTAGGGCTGAACGATATGGACAAAATATTATGTCTCGATAGTCATGCCAGATATCTCGATATTGATACGATATGACTACGGGTTCGGTGAAAACCAAGCATTTTTCAGAAAAATACTAACATCGTAATGCAAAAGAATGTAGAAAGTGCAGTTTTATTTATACGAACTCACTGCCAGTCATCAACATTAACATAAAATACAAATAAATTAAATTTGTTGTGACTTCCAGAGCTGTACATGCAGGGCGAGCGCAGGGGAAATCTATATTGTTTATATCGCTGCTTTTTCGATATTAATATCTTGAATGTTCATATCTCGATATCGATACGAAAACGATATATCTTTCAGCCCTATTGTAAATCCAAGCTGGACTGACTGTACATATCCTGACCAAGGAAAATAAAATTCTCCCTTTGTGCAGTAATCTACACCTGGCTTTTCTGCCTTTGTCCATAATAATATACATTATATAGACTAAATATAGTCTAAAATTAACGTTTATTTGCAACATAGTATTGCAAACTATTACATGATCATAAACAAATTAATTTTAGCAAAAAAAAAAAAAAGTCTCCATTTTGAATGTCTGAGGTCGCCTGAAATTTATGATGTTAACCCTTTCATGCATGAATTATGTGAACCTTAGTCAGTTTTTTTTTCTTAAGTGTTTTTATTCCTCCTGAAAAAAAACAATGCGATTGAGTTTTTTTTCTTTTTTTTTTTTTTTTTTCATGGAGTTACAAAAATATCCACTCAGCTAAACCATGCATTTAAATTTTGAAGCAAAAAAAAAAAACATGTATTTAAAACTCAATATCAGAAAGGGATATTAAAACAATGAAATAAAAACATTTTTAAAGCTGCTAATCAGATGTTTTCTCACATTTTAACGTATTTTGATACTAATTATTACTTACTTCACAGAGATAAAATACAAAAAAAAACTTTTGGTTTAAAAAAACAAACAAATACATTAAAAAACCTATTAATTACAGTCTAAAAATTACCAGTTGATTTACACTAAACATGTTACTGCAGATCAGGTTTCTCAATAACAGCAAAGTTACAGTAATGGTATGAATTGCAGTTTATGAAATGATGTATAAGTGTCCACTGTATTGGCTGATATGGAACTAAAACAACAAAATCTATGAATATACGAGAGGCTTTGAATAACTGTCCGCTGTAGTGACCACTGTGCATGAAAGGGTTAAAATGGGGTCGCGAGCCAAAAAAGGTTGGGAAACACTGGTTAATAGTGTTTAGAATATTCTTAAGAATTATATGCACAGGATAATTTACCTGCTGATGATGTGGAAA
This sequence comes from Sphaeramia orbicularis, assembly GCF_902148855.1. Classification (NCBI taxonomy): domain Eukaryota; kingdom Metazoa; phylum Chordata; class Actinopteri; order Kurtiformes; family Apogonidae; genus Sphaeramia; species Sphaeramia orbicularis. Next base: position 43,356,711 of record NC_043963.1, on the reverse strand, counting down.
TGAGATCTAAAACAGAACATGAAGAACAGATGGTCTTTACAAAGAACAAAGTGATGCAAGAAACAGATATTATAGCAAAGTTGTGTTTTTTTTTTCTCTTTTTTAATCAGTTATATTGTTAATCATCTGAAAAGTAGGAGTAGTGTTGTGATTATAAGGACACTGTTCATTTGCATAGTTTTTAAAATTCAAATATAACCTTCTGTTGAATACAAATTGCTGCTTTTATCACAAATAGGCTACATTCTATGTTAGTGCTGAAAATTTAAAATAATTTATTATGAACTTATTTGCCGTCCTTTTTTCTGGTGTCACTTAGCTTTGAGCAAATTCAGGTCATTTTTTGGTTATATTTGTATGTTGAAGACAGCTGTCATTTTTAATTTTGATATAAAACTAGAAGGTCATTTCATCAAGACCAATAGTTGAATCTTCCACAACATAATCAAACTGCAGTTCATGACTTGTATTTGTTTTCTTATTTGTCAGTTTGTGCTACTGGTTAAGTGAAACCGAAGGACTATTTTGTGAAAACTGTTGATTTCATGACATTTTGACAAACTTTGTGGTGATCTTTATTATCTTATTCATCGATTAGTAAACTGTGACTCCACTCGATCGAATCTAAAACAGACAATGGATCATCATATTCAGTCGGCTACGCTGTGTCACAGAGCTGAACACACTGCAAAAATCAAAATTTTACCAAGTGTATTTTTCTCATTTCTAGACAAAATATCTTATCACACTTAAAATAAGACATAATCACCAAAACAGTAACTTTTCCATGAGATATAAGAACTTATTTTTAGACAATAGTTCTTGAAAATCTTATTTCAAGAAATCTTACCAAGATAATTTTCACTTGTTCCATTGGCAGGTTTTTATTTTTTTTTTGCTTAATTCAATTTATTTTTGCTTAATTCAAGCAAAAAATTCTGCCAATGAAACAAGTTGTGACAACCTGGAAGTTGCCCCAAACACACACACACCCCCTGTAACATGCCTGTTAGCATCCGGATTCACCCCAGAAATTGTCACCACGGCATCAACACCTGATTCGCTCGAAGTTGGCGGCAGTTTTTAAATACCCCCCCCATATCCGCATTCGGCGGGTGCAGCGGTGCGTTCGAGTCGGCACAACACGGTAGCGTCGTCATTATTAGAGACAAAAGTACGGCAGTTAATCCAGATACGAACCCTGTTCATCTCCGTCCGTTTTCTCCCTCTGGTGCCTCACAACTATCCACGTCTCTGCAGCAAATACAGTCATCCTCACTTACCAGTAAACCAGCAGCAAACCCCAGACCGGAGTACCGACTGACTGGACTGGACTGAATGACAGACTGACTGACTGCGACCGGACATTGGAGTGGAGTGAGTAAATTGTTTTTTTTCTGCTCTCGTGTTTTTTTTAAAAGGCCTAGAACTGAACTGTGTGCTTATTTTTTTTTATTAACAAACGAACTGAATTATTTTTTTTTCTCTCTTTGGAAAAACTGGAAAAACCCGGAATGGAATTTTTTGTTTAAATGGACTGAACTGTTTTTTTTTTTGTTACTTTCTTCTTTCAAGAGACTGTTAAATGGTGGAAGATTTAAGTTTGAATTTTTGCTTGGTTGGTGGATTTTATTGAGTTTGGACTTTGGGGGGGCAACTGTGGGTTTGAATTTGTGTGAATTTTTTTTTAATAATCATTGTTTAATACATGATTTTGAATTTTAAATGGTTTGAATGTGTGCTCTCTTCTTTGTCATTTAATGTGTGAGGTGTGAGTTTAATTAAAACTCACATCCTTTGTGTGGTTTGAGACTCAAGCAAAAGACTGACTTAAACTGACTAACATAATATCTTATATGTCAGGAGAGAGACCTGGCTGGCACCCCTAAAAAATCAATATAAATAAAATAATATAAAATAAATAAATTAAAGCTTCAAACTCAAACTGTCACAAAGTGAAAATTATTTTGGTAAGATTTCTGAAATAAGATTTTCAAGATCTATCGTCTAAAAATGAGTTCTTATATCTCGCTGAAAAGTCACTCTTTAGGTCACAGGTGTCAAACATAAGGCCCGGGGGCCAAAACCGGCCCGCCAAAGGTTCCAATCCGGCCCGTGGGATGGCTTTGCAAAGTGAAGAAGATATGAACAGTCAAGGGCATCAAACTCGAAAATAATAGCATAATAACCTAGAAATAATGACTCCAAATTTTCTTCTAAAGTTTATCAGAAGTATGAGCTTAGATGAATTGATCCTAGATCGTGTTCTACTGATAAAATCCTCCGGCTTATAGTCTAAAAACTCTGAGAACTGAAATCAGCGATGAGTGCAGCCCTTCATTAATTCCTGAATTACCAACATCACACGCTACTAAAGATAGAGTCCGAAGTGCACTTGTTCTGCTCTTGTTCTCTTTCATCCTTAACTCCCTCCCCTTCCTTCTACCTTTCCACATTCTTCCCCCTCGACTTCCTCCTGCGCTCCATCCTCCTCTTCCTCTTCTCTGACCCTGCTTTAGTAGCCTCTCCATCCTTTCCCCTCACCTCACCTCCCTTTTCTTACCTTCCCCCTTCTCCCTCGTTCATCAGGCCCATTTATTGCCTGTGCTCTGCTCTTGGCCCTGCATATATCTGCATAGTAATAGGCCGTTAATTAGCCGGAGCCGGGGCGCCTGTGTGGAGATGGTCGTAATGGAGTGGGCTCGAAGAGAGAGCTCACCTGGGCCACTTCTCAAGGCCTCCAGGCCCAGTTCAATGGCTTTGATTCATTTTGTCAATGTGTGTATGTGGATTTTTGTGTTGCAGTTAAAGGGCTCACAGGATATGTCACAGTAACAGCAAAAGGAGCAGAAGTCTATTTATTGGACGGCATGGTGGTGTAGTGGTTAGCACTGTCGCCTCAAAGCAACAAGGTTCTGGGTTCGATTCCAACAATTTGCATGTTCTCCCCATGTTTGCGTGGTTCTCTGGTCTCCTTCCACCATCCAAAGACATGCACTAGTAGGTTAATTGTTATTCTCATTCATCTTCTGAATCTGCTTGATCCTCAGTAGCGTTGTGGGGGGTGCCGGAGCCTATCCCAGCTACTTATAGGTGAAGGTGAGTTGATAGGTCACAGGTGTCAAACATGCGGCCCGGGGGCCAAAACCAGCCCGCCAAAGGTTCCACGGGATGAATTTGCAAAGTGCAAGTTAGGGCATCAAACTCAAAAATAATATCATAACTTGAAGCACTCGGAGAGTGCAGACCTCCGCCAAGGCTGACCACCCCCGATCACCACCAAAATTTAATCATTTCTTCCTTACCCCATTTCCAACAAACCCTGAAAATTTCATCCAAATCTGTCCATAACTTTTTGAGTTATGTTGCACACTAACGGACAGACAAACAAACAAACAAACAAACAGACAAACAAACAAACAAACCCTTGCAAAAACATAACCTCCTTGGCGGAGGTAATAACCTATAAATAATGACAACATCATTTTTTTCTTTGATTTAGTGCAAAAAAACATTAAATTATAAAAATGTTTACATTAAGAAACTATCCTTTAACAATAAAATATGAATAACCTGAACAAATATGAACAACTTGAAATATTTAAAGAAAATTAAGTGCAATTTTAACAATATTCTGCCTGTTACTACATGTTTTGTGTCTTTGTAGATCTGGTCTGTAATGCAAATGTAGAAATGATAAGTCGAGGCATAATGTTGTAAAAATTGCACTTATTCTTCTTCAGAGATTTTTGGTTTTTCAGGTTATTTACATAGTTTTTGTTTGGATAGTTTGTTAATGTAAACATTGTCATAATTTAATGTTAGCTTTTGCAGATGTCATTACGCTCCTGATCAAAAATTTTAAGACCAGTTGAAAAATTGCAAGAATTCACATTTTGCATAAAATTGTGCATACATTTCTTAACAAATTCCATTTTTTCCTTTTTGTTTGAATAGTTTTTAAATGTAAATTTTGGCATAATTTTATATATATATATATATATATATATATATATATATATATATATATATATATATATATATATATATATATATACAGGGTGGGGAAGCAAAATTTACAATATTTTGAGGCAGGGATTGAAAGACAGTGTATGACCAATTAGTTTATTGAGAGTCATGAGAATTTATTTGCCACAAGAAAATTGACATAATAGAAAATGTTTTTATTCTATGTGTCCTCCTTCTTTCTCAATAACTGCCTTCACACACTTCCTGAAACTTGCGCAAGTGTTCCTCAAATATTCGGGTGACAACTTCTCCCATTCTTCTTTAATAGTATCTTCCAGACTTTCTCGTAATAGTTTTGCTCATAGTCATTCTCTTCTTTCCATTATAAACAGTCTTTATGGACACTCCAACTATTTTTGAAATCTCCTTTGGTGTGACGAGTGCATTCAGCAAATCACACACTCTTTGACGTTTGCTTTCCTGATTACTCATATGAGCAAAAGTTTCTGAAAAGGTATGGATAATAGTGTTAGGTATGATTATGACATCAATATATGTTTGGTTTCAAAACAATTGACGTAGTGCCTGCTGAGAAAAAACAACTAAATGTTCATTGTAAATTTTGCTTCCCCACCTGTATGTGTATATATATATATATATATATATATATATATATATATATATATACATATATATATATATATATATATATATATATATATATATATATATATATATATATATATATATATATGTCGAGGCCCAAAACGGAATCTGGCCCGATTCAGAATCGGGCCGGCCCAGAATGGAATTCTATTCTAGGCCGGCCTAGAATGGAATCCTGCTGCTATAATGTTATTTTTATACCATGTTTAATGCAAATGATCCATAATTCCATAATTTGTCATAATTTTACATTTTCAGTCTTACATACCTTGAGTAACTATTGTCAATTTCACTTGATTTCACTGTACCATATATTGGTGGGGAGTACCACTGGGTTCTATTTGTAAATAAAGTGTATTATAGTTTACAATTAAAATGTTGTTTGTTTCATTTTTTTTTTTTCACATATTTGCAAATTCCATGTATTGATTTTTGTAATAATTTAGATCATTTGCATTAATACATACAATAATATATATATATATATATATATATATATATATATATATATATATATATGTTTATATATAAAACATGATCATAAACAAATTAATTTTAGCAAAAAAAATGTCTCTTTTGAATGTCTGGGGTCACCAGAAATGTGTGATATTAAAATAGGGTCATGAGACAAAAAAGGGTGGGAACCACTGCCTTAGTCAGGTAACTGGTTAATCTAAATTGCTCATAGGTGTGAATGTGAGAGTGATTGGTGGTTTTTCTCCATATGTCCAGGTTGTTGTCAACTAAGTTGCCTGGTAAAATAAAGGCAAAATAAAAATAAATTAAAGAAAATGTAATATATGTGTGCATGCAGCAGGTGCTATCCTGTTTGTGTATGTCTACGCTTTACACCCCTGACTTGCCATCCCATCTACCCCCCCCTTTCTTGCTACACAAACAGGCATACTGCTGTTTTAAGCCTTTCATCTTGGCTTTGCCGGCCTCTTCTCGACTCCACAGGACTGTAAAACTACAGTGCACTTATCACCACAGCCGCTGTAACATAAACTCGCATATTATACACCACTCCCCCCTCTGCCATCACCTTTCACCTCCAAATCTTTGACCCCTTCCGCCTGCAGGAAGCCTCTCGCCGGAGCCACAATGTTCAGCAGTAGATAATAGAGTTCTCCTCGTGGGCACTGTGGGTGGATAGAAGTGTATCACACACTTGCAAAAGCAGATGCACCAGCAGAGCGGCCTGCAGGCAAAAGCAGCCAGACGGGAGCGTGTGCAGCTTCACACAGCTCCATCTGAAACCCGCTCAAAGGTGGATGCAGCTCCGGCATCGCCAGGCGTTCACATCCTCATACAAACACACATTTATCAGGTGAACGCACAGTCAGAAGGATCACACCGAGACAGACGGCACACACTTGGCACGGGAAATACCGCTGCTAGCTATTTACATACACTGGTACAATATTAGAAATTTGCATTAAAAAAGAGGTTGGAATAGTTTAATTGAGCATGCGGGAGGAGGAATAATGCATCTTTAAAGAGAAGGAAAAGAGGGAGGGAGAGCTGGAGGGTAAAGCGGGACAAGGGATAAAAAAAACAAAAAAAAAAAACACTTTAACTAAGAGCGAGCGAGGCAAAATCCAAGTGGAAAGGAATATGTGGGAATAAAACTGCATCCCACTCAGCCTAAAGGTTAGTGACACCCGCCTGAGGCCACTATGACCATTAGAATATGAAAGGACTGAAATAAAGGCAGTGAAGGAAAACACTCCAGGGAGAGGATTGGCCCACCAGACACCCCCCAGGAAGGACTCTCACTTCCTGTCTCAGCTGCCCTGGTCCCACTATTGTCAAGTAAATTTGTATCAAACTTTAGAAAAAGAAAAAAAGAAAATGCAAATTGGCCAAATTGGCAAAGTGTCTTTTTTCATTAGAAGGCGGCGGTAGAGGATATGGTATGGATAACTAGGGATGGGAATCGTTAAGAATTTAATGATTTCGATTCCATTATCGATATTGCTTATCGATCCGATTCCTTATCGATTCTCTTATTGATTCTCATTGGGTGAGGGAATAAAAGAGTACAAACGGGTGTGTTTGCATTAACTGTCTTTTATATTTCAATCTCTCTGATAACAGATGATATCAGGCCTGGTTGGGGGGGGTGGTGGTACAGTGAAAGTGAAACTAAAGACGGTTTACTAATTCCTCTATTGTCGCATTTCTTCTACGTGGAACCGGTTCGACTCGGCTCGGCTTGTCTCCCGTTGTTGTGCACCTCACTTCCTTTCCCTTCTTACCTTCAGAAACTTGTATTTGAGGAGTTACGACGTTTGTTGCCCACACCGGAACCAGAACCGGCCCGGCATTCACGCTACCACTACATTCACAAGTGTTGCTAAGTAGAGTATCAAATATGTGACATTCCTGTAAATGAGTCACATGCTGTGGACAAATGTTTGAGGATATTGGAGGGATTCCACGCTTTTGAAGACATGGAAGCTTTGATAGTGTTCCAAGTAAGTGGACCTGGTGTCGTCTTTTTAGACCGTTTCTGCCTCAACGCCATGTTGGCTACGTTCTGACCAAAACAATGCAGCGTACGTGTGACATCATCACGCATGCACAACGAAGGTGGAATCGATAAGCAGAATCGTTAAGCAGGCAGGCAAACGATTCCAAGGAATCGAGCTACTGGGAACCAGTTCTCAAAAAGAACCGGTTCTCGATTCCCATCCCTACGTATAACTGCAATAAACTGAGTAGGAGGGCATGAAAGAGGTGAGGGGCGTGTGTTTTATTTATTTATTTAACCCATAAAGACACAAACACCAAAAGCATTTGCTGATCTAAAATGTTCAATGCCTGTTGATCCACTAATCCTATCAATGCATGTAAATAATCGAGGTAAAATGTAGTTTCTCAGCTTTAAACCATAATCAGATATGACCCATTTGAATATTCAGAGGCTCCGTAGTGAACGTGGGAACACCGTCATCTTCTACAGCAGGGGTGTCAAACTCATTTTAGTTCAGGGGCCACATTAAGCCAGATTTGATCTAAAGTGGGCCAGACCAGTAAAATAATAACATAATAATATATAAATGATGTCCACTCCAAACTTTCCTCTATGTTTTAGAGCAAAAAAAGTAAAATTATGCGATGAAAATGTTTATATTTACCAACTATCCTTTAAAACACTGTGAACTGCACGAACAAATGAAAAGTGCAATTTTAACAATATTATGTTATCCCTTGATCCATTGGCAGATTTTTTAGCTTAATTCCATTTTTTTTTTTTTTTTTTTTGGCTTAATTCAAGCAAACAAAATCTGCCAATGGAACATGTGAAAATTATCTTGGTAAGATTTCTTGAAATAAGATTTTTAAGATCTGTTGTCTAAAAATAAGTTCTTATATTTCACTGAAAAGTTCCTCTTTAGGTGATTATGTCTTATTTTAAGTGCGATGAGATATTTTGACTAGAAATGAGAAAAATACACTTGGTAACATTTCGATTTTTGCAGTGTAGTTGAGTATGGGACTGTTTTTAGCGCTAACATTTGGGCTCAACTTGTGTATAATACTTCCGTTTTTGTTCCTTCTTATGATGGAATTTTTCTTTCCAGTTTCCATAAAGGGTGACCTGGTTTAATTAAACTGAGGGTTGAGACTCTCAGACTTAGTGCTTTTGGATATTTCCGTGACAAGATGCAATAATATTTTTTAATGAGTCTGAGTCCCCTGATGAGAATCTAAACTTCTTATTTAGCCCCTGTGTTGTATAACTTAATGATGTATGCATCATTTTATTGCTTCTCACTTTGGAGCTTTATTGGATAAAACACAAAGAGACCTATTTATAGATCACAAAGCACAGACGGTCTTATCTGTCTTCTATCCACATGATAGTCTGGCAGATATGTGGGAAATTGGGTGTCAAACCAATCAGATTTTATAAAAAATGCCTATAGCTACTTCAAGAACTCCTTAGTCAATTAAAGTGAAAATGGGTCACTTTCCATCTTGTTTCGGGTCAGAACATGTTAGCATACTGGCGAGGTCTTCCTCCGAGGGTGAAGACAAACCATTACACTAGGGTGGTCCAACAATCATGGTAAGAAATAAAGTTCCAGATAACCTCAGTTAGAACCCTGCATTAGGTTTTGGCATTCAAAAGATGATATAGGAAAAAATTTGGAAGAAAAAGGAGATGTTTTAGAGGTTGCACAAGTTGCTGGAAGTTTCCTGGGAATTGACTAATTTTGCATTTTCAGCATAGCCGAGCTGACCTGCTAAGAGAAGCAGCAGTTCTATCAAAACTAAGGTTTGAGTGCTTCATCTAGCAATATATGTATGAAGTACGGCCGCTGACATCTGTGGTATTGGAGTGAACAATTGGTTGGCCTGGCATTCTTCGACTCCAGTGTGACATAAGAGCAGAAGCAGCTGATGGTTCACAACATGATGGAAAATGAAGGTTCAGAGGTTCCACTAAAGCGTTGGGATGCCCTTAATCCATCAGATTATGAAGGGAAGCAGATCAGTGGTTTTGTCACCACCAACACCATGCGTTTCTTTGAAACTTTGGATCTGCCACAAACATTCTTCAGAATTCCTCCAGAAGACTGGGCTGATGATGCAGACTTTCAGAAGGCTGAGAAAACTGTGCATTCCAGAAAAGTTGTCAGTGATGTTGCTGAGAGAGGGGTGGAGCTTATTCAAGACTTCAACTGTAGCCGAACAAAAAAGGATGATCACAAACAGTACTGGCTCCAAGTTGTCAAAGAACACAGAAACATTTTTTGTCATTTCAATAAAGCAACAGTGGTTGCTGGACTTTGTAAGTAACATTTTTATGCGAGTTGCAGTTTGATTTTGAGAATAAAATTAGAAATTATTCTAATATTCCTTATTCATTTGGCTAGTTATTAGAAATGCACCGATATTAGTATCGGCATCAGCTCCGATACTCAGTGTGTGTACTCGTACTCGTAAAAGTAATCCGATACAAATGCACCGATACCACTTATGGCCGTGTGACATTCCCAGTTCAGTGCAGCAGGTACGCAGCGGTGGAATAATGTGTGTGGAGTGTGAAGAGTGTGGAGATTTTTCAAAATAAATGACGATGATAAAAGTAACGCTGACTGCAAGTAATGTTAAAGACACAGACAGATACGGACGCAGCGTTCTGTCCGTCCTCTGCGTACATTCCATCCGTTTTCCAGGTGCTGGCAGATGCGTAAACAGAATGAGAATACCAGCGGGTGTACGGAGCGGTGCGGACCGCCACCAGCTGAAGTGAAAACGAAACTTATCACTCATTTCTCTTTTCTCTTCCTGCTGAAGCTAAGCTGTTAAACTTTACCAGTGAAAACGCTGCAATATTAGTATCACATTAGTGTTACCTCTGTCGTCTCCATGTTTGTTATTACTGACTTTCTTCTTCGTCTTCTCAAAAAACTTTACTCTTCTTCGTGGTATTTGTCCAGTATGGTTAATTAAGAGCGGCGCCCCCTGGTGGATTAATTGAGAAACGCTCATTCCAACACATTAAATTTCAGTAGCAGCACTTTGTTCCAGTCAGACTAATGACAACGACAATAAAGCACGTTTACAAAAGGAACTAAGAACTGGAATGGGATTATTAAGTACTCGTATCAGTACTCGGTATCGGCAAGTACTCAAATGTAAGTACTCGTACTCGTACTCGGTCTGGAAAAAAGTGGTATCGGTGCATCCCTACTTCACGTGTCTTGTGCAACCTCTAAATATTAATTAATTTGCATAAAATTTGGACCTGAGTAATTTGGCCAGATATGGAACCAAATGCAGGGTTCTAATCCAGAGAATCTTAAAAAAAAAAAAAAAAAAAATTTGGACCACCCTACCATTACAGCCATTCGCTCCGTTCATACGCTGCACAATCGTACGCATATCAACAACTTTGTTCCATCGATTTTATCTTTCCAGTGCAAAAGCCCGGAGAAGACGAAAAGCCGTTTGACCCGGCTCTGTTGCTAGGCCTTGTTAAATAGCAGAGGATTTTATTGACTGGGTTGCAGCGGCACACTCACTTACCCAGACCGGTGTTCCAGGCATTGACAGCTCTACTGTAGGACACGTCTCCACTGCCCAGGTGACCCACAGGAACGCTACCGTGTCAACATGGGTGACAGCTTGTGTGTAGAAGCGCGTCCAAGCCTGCGAGTGTGTGTTGTTGTATCCGTTAGGGTGCGCACAAACCCACACACACTCAGCTGTCGATGCGCACACACGCCGTTGCAACATGAAATCAATAAACCCCGGGGTTAATAGTGAGGAGGAACTGGCTCACTAGCTTTACTAACAAACATCAGACTGTTAGCATAACCTCAGTCCACCCGTCTCCCCACGGAAATCCACTGGCATTGATTATAAACCTCATGCTTGCAGTTGAGTCTGGCCTCAGCGGCTCATGGTGGGTATGAAGCCCCCGCTATCACCGTGTCACTCCGACAATTTACCAGTTAACCCTCTGGAATCTGAATAAACCAAGGACAGAAGGACAAAGACGGAGCAAGGATTAGACTGAAAATCCAATTTAAAGTCGGTCTTTCCAGCATTGTGTGCCGAGCGATTGTCCTTCAGTTTGGAAGACCCGGGTTTAAACCCCCACGGTGGCTCATTAGTCTGATGTTTTTGTACCGGGCATCTCAGAGATTCACTTGTCAATCAAACACCGTTGATGGTATTGAGACGCTCGGACACTGGGATGAACTGAGTAGCTGTAAGAATTATATGCTTTTGACTCGTGAAGTGGAATGTGTAGACTTCTGTACTTAGGCGACATGGCAAAGAAACTCGTGACTAGAGCTGCGGTTGTCAATTAGTTTTGCAATCGATTAATCTACCAATTATTTCTTTTGATGTTTGAACGGACTCGCAAACTGACTGAGAACTATTTATACGAGCATCAGCAGTTCTAGTTTTAAACAGTCATAGCTCAGTTTGTGGTGTAATCACACTGTTTACAAAAAAAACGTAAAAAAAACTGTATTATTAATAGAAAAATAACCATAAAATAACCATCTCGTAAAAATACAGTGATTTTCCATGATTAAAATACAGTTTTTTGCCCTAACTTTACATGAGAATTTGCATATTTTTGACTTTTTAATGTTTAATTAAGAATATTCACATGTATTAAAACAATCAAATTACCTATAAATATATATATAAATAAATAATTTTCAATGTTCAAGTTGTACAATCCACTGATAAAAACTGTATTTGGACAGTTTATCAGTGCTTATACATGTTATACATTCACAAAAATACATTTATTCAATATTTTTGGTGTGAAACCTCCTGTAATTACACAAGATATTTCTCAGTTAAAAAACAAGTCTTGTTAAACTTGCAGAACAAAAACTTTTACAGTTAATTGGCAGTAATTTTATCTTGTTTTATAAATTTTTTTACAGTATTAAACTTTAAATTAACAGTTTAATCTCATAAATAGAACAGAAATAGGACTCGCAAACTGACTGAGAACCGTTCATACAAGCATCAGCAGTTCTAGTTTTAAACAGTCATAGCTCAGTTTGTGGTGTAATCACACTGTTAAAAAAAAAAAAAAAAAAAAAAAAAAAAAACGTAAAAAAACTGTATTATTAATAGAAAAATAACCATTAAATAACCATCTCGTAAAAATACAGTAATTTTCCATAATTAAAATACAGTTTTTTGCTCTAACTTTACATGAGATTTTGCATATTTTTGACTTTTAAATGTTTAATTAAGAATATTCACATGTATTAAAACAATCAAATTACATATATATATATATATATATATATATATATATATATATAAATAATTGTCAATGTTCAAATTGTACAATCCACTGATAAAAACTGTATTTGGACAGTTTATCAGTGCTTATACATGTTATACATTCACAAAAATACATTTATTCAATATTTTTGTTGTGAAACCTCCTGTAATTACACAAGATATTTCTCTGTCAAAAAACAAGTCTTGTTAAACTTGCAGAACAAAAACTTTTACAGTTAATTGGCAGTAATTTTATCTTGTTTTATAATTTTTTTTACAGTATTAAACTTTAAATTAACAGTTTAATCTCATAAATAGAACAGAAATAGGACTCGCAAACTGACTGAGAACCGTTCATACGAGCATCAGCAGTTCTAGTTTTAAACAGTCATAGCTCAGTTTGTGGTGTATCCACACTGTAAAAAAAAAAAAAAAAAAAAAAAAAAAGTAAAATACGGTATTGTTCCGGCAGCAGGGGTGACGAAAAAATACTGTAAAATAATGGAAAATAACCATTTCATAAAAATTTTCCATAATTAAAATACAGTTTGTTGCCCTAAATTTACATGAGAATTTGCATATTTTTGACTTTTTAATGTTTAATTAAGAATATTTACATGTATTAAAACAATCAAATTACCTATAAATATATATATAAATAAATAATTTTCAATGTTCAAATTGTACAATCCACTGATAAAAACTGTATTTGGACAGGTTATCAGTGCTTATACGTGTTATACATTCACAAAAATACATTTATTCAATATTTTTGCTGTGAAACCTCCCGTAATTACACAAGATATTTCTCAGTTAAAAAACAAGTCTTGTTAAACTTACAGAACAAATACTTTTACAGTTAATTGGCAGTAATTTTATCTTGTTTTCCTTTTTTTTTAATAGTATTAAACTTTAACTTAAAAGTTTAATCTCATAAATAGAAAAGAAATATTTGTGAAATTATGATACATTTGCAAATGTATTTTAACTGTATTTTTTTCGGTGAAAAAAAAAAAAAAAAAAAATTAAAACTATCTTCAAATGTCAATTTCCATGCATGAGTTTCAATTTTGTATCATATTTGATACATCGGGTCTCAATGCTCAAATATTATTCATTTTGAACAAATAAAAACATAACACAAACCTGTCTAACAAATTGGTAATTCTTTTTTTCAAAATTGAAGTTTTGCCTCCTTCCTCATTAATGACAGTCTTGTAGTGTCACTGGAAAGGCCTCTGGTGAATAAATTCCTCCCCTGTGGTGGATTATCTGTGTATTGCATGTGTCTAATTGTATACATCAGGTTTTGCAAGAAAAAAAAAATCACACTGATCATGAAGAGGGCTTCAAAACTCATCAAATATGATACATTCAGCGTTAAAGGGTTAAGTTTAGAAAAACGTTTGATTGCTGTTTGATGTCAGGTTTCTTATATCGTGGCGTATTAGCACTAGTTATTGTGGTTTCAGCTTCTTTATTTAAATATTATATTTTACCCTTTACATTTTTACGTTTCTAATCAAATCTTATCCATGAGCAGGACTGCAGTTTGAAAAGGGTTGAACTATATGATTAATGCAGACAATAGAACACCAGGAATCCTGTCACTTGAATGTGTGCGAAGTGGAGTGGAGTTGGAGAGCTGCTCCTGTGGGTGGGTGGGTGTGGGTAGGCGGGGGTTGGGTTGTAGGCGTTCTGAGTGAGTACAATGACAGCATGTAAAGACAGAATGACATACTGTGTAATTAGAGCTTATTTTCTTTGAGCCAGTTAAGTGAAAGTCGAGACCAAAGTCAGAGTCGGAGTCTGAATCAGGTCAGGTCTGGAATCTTTTTTTTTTTTTTTTCTTATCTTTAATTGTACAAAAGTGTTGTGTAATCATTTTGCTCATTCATTCATTTCATTAATTTGTTTGTTTATTTCGAGCGTTTACAGAATACATGCAAATTCAAAATTCCAACAAAAATCATTCATCTGTACTCGAAAAGGTGTGGGAAGAAGAAAAACTTATTTAATCCCACCCCTATTCTCGTCATCAAATAACTTAACATAATAACATTTTAACCCTTTCATGCACGAATTATGAGAACCTTAATCAAAATTTTTTTCCTGGGTGTTTTTATTCCTCTTTAGGCATGAAAAAAACAATGCGATTGAAAATTTTCTTCTGAAAAAATAAAATAAAATAAATAAATAAATAAATTTTATATATCTATATCTATCTCTCTATATATATATATACATATATATATATATAGATAGATAGATAGATAGATAGATAGATAGATAGATAGATAGATAGATAGATAGATAGATAATGAAAAAAAAAACAAAACTTATGAACCTATTTTTCATGAAGTTGCAAAAATGTCCACTCAGCTGGACACCACACGTTTAATTTTTGACGCACAGAAATATGTATTTACTGATAAATTGTGAGAAAACTATGGGAAGGGCTTGTGATTCTGGGGGTTTATGGTCAGGAGAGATCTACATAATGTTACCAATTCGTGTCAGAAAAGATATGTAGTGTCTTAAAACTTTAATAAAGATATGTGTAAAAAAAAAAAATAATAATAATAATAAAAAAAAATCCATGAATATACAGGAGAACAGCTGTAGAATAGCTGTCCACTGTAGTGCCCAGTGTGCACGAAAGGGTTAAATACTCACTCCTGTTCTTTGACTTCAAGCCAGAACAATGAACAAAATAGACCTATACCAAATTAGAATGAACTCATTTGACAGCATTTACACTATATAACCAAAATATGTGTAAAAAAAAAAAAAAAAAAGAAACAAAGTAAATTCCTGGTGGAGTTATCACAGGTAACAGTTAACTGTCAACTTACATGGTAATAATTACATACCAACAATGGTAAAAACAAAAAATAGGACCAATGGCCCTGTAGCTTATCGGCCAAATTAAAAGCTTTGGGAAATGTATCCAGATGCTATTTATTAAAACCCAGTTCTGTGTATTTATTCTATTACAGAAATAGCCCATGTTTTGGTCATATTCCAATCAGATCTGTAAAAAAATTCAAATTCCAACTTGATATCATTGATACTTACTGATTTATTGGATCAATCCACTTCTTTTCTCTTATAATGGGGACATTTTTAAAAGTTGCACCAAATCCAGAATCAGATCCAGATCCAAATAATTTCAGTACCTTGTGTTTACATCATCATACAGAAGCTGTATACCAAGTTTGAGGTCAATCAGAACTGGAGTT
Source organism: Sphaeramia orbicularis (assembly GCF_902148855.1). Taxonomy (NCBI): domain Eukaryota; kingdom Metazoa; phylum Chordata; class Actinopteri; order Kurtiformes; family Apogonidae; genus Sphaeramia; species Sphaeramia orbicularis. The sequence continues at coordinate 43,341,052 of NC_043963.1, read as the reverse complement.
CGGGAGAAGAAGACGATTGAAATTTTTTTCCCCATAAGAGCCCGTGTTAAATTTTCCGTAAGTTCCCAGATCCAGAAGAAGATCCTGATCAGCTTGTGGACATTATGTTTTGGTCATCTCCCCATCAGGGCTGGACTGTAGAAATTTACACTGGATATCATTTATATTTACCGAGTTATTGCATCGATCCACTTCCTATCTCTTATAATGGGGAAATTTTTCAAAGTGGCACCAAATCCAGAATCAGATCCAGATCCAAATAATTTCATTAGCTTTATTTAATTTAATTTTATTCTATTTTTTACCTTTATTTAACCAGGTAAACCTCATTGAGATTAAGAATCTCCTTTTCAAGTGTGTCCTGGCCAAGACGGGCAGCAGTACATTAAATAGTTACAGACAGACTTCCATACATAAAACGAATACACAAAAAACACATAGACGAGTCAAACCTTCCAAAGTCAACTCAAAAAGTGCTCATGAAATGTAGACAAAAGTGCGTCAGGTAAAACATCTGCAGACAGATATCTCCCTCTCTAAGTCACACAGCATCCTCTTTAAAGTGTCCAACGAAACCAGATCCTTCAGTTTCAGGTGTTTTTGTAGTTCATTCCAGGTGAATGGGGCCGCATACCTCAAGGCCTTTTTCCCCTGTTCAGTTCTAACTTTAGGAACAGACAACAAGAAAAGATCCTGAGAACACAGATTATAAGCGTCTGTGGTTCTCCGACTGATGTAGGTCTGAAGGTAGGATGGGAGCAGACCTAGGATAGACTTGTAAATTAAAATACGCCAATGATTCAGTCTGCGAGCCGACAAAGAAGACCATCCTAGACGATCATAAAGCACACAATGATGGGTAAGAGATTTAAAATTGCTGATGAACCTCAGAGCTCCATGATACACACTGTCTAGTGACCGTAAACTATGGGTGGAGGCATGCATGTACAAGACATCACCATAGTCCAACACAGACAGAAATGTAGCTGAAACCAGTCTCCAGTAGAAAACAGTCTATTTATTTATTTATTTCGAACATGCAAAGAAAAATAAAACAAAACAAAGCAAATTAAGACCCAAAATAACATTTAAATGGACAGAATCTATCTTCAAGCACATACAAGTCTGAATATTGCATGGTCGAAAAGGAGTAGGAAGAAGTATAAACTTCTGTTGACATCATCATAAAGAAGCTGTACACTAAGTTTGAAGTCAATCGGAATTGTAGTTTAGGAGAAGAAGATGAATGAAAGTTTTTTTAACGGACGACAGACAACGGCATGACGGCAAAAGCTTACAGCCTGTTGGCCGGTAAACAAAAAACTGCAATACCACAAGTGGTCGAGAACAGCAATAATTACAGACCAACAATGGTAAGAAAAAAAACAAAAATCTACAATAGCACTAATGGTAAAGGGCAGCACATACCAGTGATGGTAAGAACAATAGCAGATGGTAATAGACAACACAGGCCTAAAAAATTATATTAATATTCGTCTACTATAAAAATATAATAAATCAAGACAATGGGTGTTTTTTTTTTTCCAACTTTTGCTCAAAGTTTAGACCCTAATGTTAATAAAAGTACATCAAAAGTGTATTTTAGTGCAAACTTTAATGTTCAAACATGATTTTTAATCTTTATGGGGTGAAATATACGCTATTAAAAATCTCCAAAACAAACAATTAATTTATGCATGTCATCGTCAATCCAGCCAAAAAAAAGCAAGCGAGGATAAAAAATTCTAATTTCTTTTTTAGTTTGTTACAGTTTACTCAGGCATAGTAATAGGTACAATAATTTAGACAATGGGAATAGATTCTGTGAGGTCTGTAAATGTCCATAGACACCAAGAACATCCATATGAACCTTATTATTGTGAAATAATTCTTCATTTACTTTGGGTAGGTCTTTTTAGGCGTTTTTCCCCTGAAAATATGCTCAGGGTTGAACAGGTTAACATATAAGACAGAATATTAATGTAACATCAGTATTAGGACCCTCCATCTTTATACTGGGACCAGACCATATTTTTGTATAACAGTTTAAATTGGTGGATTTTTTTGGCATTGCTTGTGTTGGATGTCCGGACTGTTCTAAAGTTTCACTCCACATACAGTTAAAAACAAAAACGTTTACGAGTGGTTCGAAATTTGGGTAATGCCAAATCTCCAAAACCTCTCAAATTATGAGTTCTCTCCCAAATTGTGAAGTTTTTTTGTACAGGGTGAGTCAGAAAAAACTCTCTTTTCATTTAAAGAAATTGTACCACTGAAATGGAAATGCTTATTTTTCTTTTGATTATACAGTCATATTGATGTGGTTATTGAGCATGTCTGGCGATTGAATCATTGATTTATGGCATAGCATAACAGAGGGAATGTCCATTGTTTATTGTGCACCGAAATATCTGCCAACACAGTTTATGCCACCGTGAATGAAATTAAAATTGTCAACCATTACAGCATGTTTACTCGCCATCAAAATGTTTTGTCTCAACGAAGTCGTCCGGCACGACCTTCAACCTGGCTACCATTCAGATTGATGCAAATCTGTGCTCGTTGTCGCATCTCTAACACAGCTCTTCTCGCCATTCGTGTTCGTCGTAGGGCTTGGATTTCAGCCGTGATGCGATTTCGGAGTTCCTGAAGAGTTTGTGGAACAGTCTGATACACACGGTTTTTAAGATACCCCCACAAGAAAAAATCAAGGGGGGTCAAGTCCGGGGATCTAGGTGGCCACTCTCTCTCCTGACCCAAACAGACAACTCGATGAGGAAATAATACCTGCAATCGCTGTGGTCTTGCCATGATGAAAACTCCCTGGGCACTGTCATGTAGGCCTATGTCCTGAGTGTGAAAGCAAAGCCCCGACTCCTGTAATTGTTGTCAGTTTCAAGTTTGTTCACTGTGGCATACATTGTGTTAGCAGGTATTTCAGTGCCCAATAAACAATGGACCTTCTCTCTCTTATGCAATGCAATAAATCTATGACTACATCATCAGACATGCTCAATAACCACATCAATATGACTGTATGGTCAAAAGAAAAATCAGTGTTTCCGTTTTAGCAGTACAATTTCTTTAAATGGAAAGAGCGTTTTTTCTGACTCACCCTGTACAGGGTGGGGAAGCAAAATTTACAATGAACATTTAGTTGTTTTTTCTCAGCAGGCACTACGTCAGTTGTTTTGAAACCAAACATATATTGATGTCATAATCATACCTAACACTATTATCCATACCTTTTCAGAAACTTTTACCCATATGAGTAATCAGGAAAGCAAACGTCAAAGAGTGTGTGATTTGCTGAATGCACTCGTCACACCAAAGGAGATTTCAAAAATAGTTGGAGTGTCCATAAAGACTGTTTATAATGGAAAGAAGAGAATGACTATGAGCAAAACTATTAAGAGAAAGTCTGGAAGTGGAGGAAGCAACAAAAAACGTACCAAAGCTTTTATTAAAGCTCTCAAATCCAAAATCCTAAAGGATACAACCAAATCCATGAGAAAAATGGCAACTGAGCTTGAGGTAGACAACAAGACCGTTAGAAATGCAGTAAAATATGTTTTGAAGTTAAAATCTTACACAAGAACACCAAAACACTTGTTGACAACAGCAACAAATCCAACTTTAGCAATTTTTGGGAATCATGTTTATGGCCGCCTTCTAGCCCAGATCTAAACCCTCTGGATTCTGCTATTTGGGGCGTTTTAGAACATGCTACCAATAGAACATCACACAGCAATGTGGACTTTCTTAAAGATACTATTAAAGAAGAATGGGAGAAGTTGTCACCCCAATATTTGAGGAACACTTGCGCAAGTTTCAGGAAGCGTGTGAAGGCAGTTATTGAGAAAGAAGGAGGACACATAGAATAAAAACATTTTCTATTATGTCAGTTTTCTTGTGGCAAATCAATTCTCATGACTTTCAATAAACTAACTGGTCATACACTGTCTTTCAATCCCTGCCTCAAAATATTGTACATTTTGCTTCCCCACCCTGTATATTACTTGGTAGTAATTTGTTGAATGATTTAAATAAGATTATTGCTTATAACATTTTACAAGATCATGGATTTTTAATATCAATCAAATCAATTTATACAGCGTCACATCATAACAAAAGTTATCTCATGACACTTTACATTTACAGCTGATCTAAACCCGACTCCTAAACCAATAATTCTTTTTTTTAAAGCCAACAACCGTCTCTGTCATGTTTTTGATCATACTGTGAGATATAAACTCACTTTGTTCCCACGCAGCATTACTTTCCATTGTTATTTCCAGGAAGGTGTGATAGCCTTGTTTCTGTCTCTTAATTCAAGTTTAATGAATATAAATTGAACCTCCATATTTGCTCAAGTCTGAAGAGGAAAAAAACAAACAAAAAAAAAACGAAGTGTTATATAAAAACAGGCTTATCTTTGTCTGCCAGCTTACTTCACTCTAAGCCTTCAAGCGTGGAGAATAAGCAGGGAGGAGTGGATTCTTAGTGGATTCTTCCTGTCCTGTTTTTAGCGTCTTTGGCCTGAACACATAAGGCCGCACTTACACATCGTTCCAATGCGATTTCCTTAGATTTGGGTCATAAATATTTGTGCTCGGTCTGTGTTTCGGTGTGTGATCCGTGTCTGTCGCTGGAGGTTTTCTTTCGGTCTGCCTTCACACCTCTCCCTGTGAATTATGGGTAGAAAACGATTAAACACGTGGTGGTTATAGTCGATGACACCTGAGTGTTAAACTACGAAATTGAGAAACTTTAAATAAATAAATTTCAGTCACTTGTCAAACAAGTCGATGGCAGCCACTGTCACCAGCTGCATAACATTTCAGTTTTATGTGTTTTTCTGTTTTATTTTATTGCCATTTTCATTGACTTTCAGAAATGTAAATCAACCTGGGGGAAAATAAACATCAGACCCGTCTCTGTTGAGCAAAAAAAAAACCTTAACTGTTAAATGCTGTTCATTTATTATACCCTCATGAATCATCTACTATCACACTATTATGTCCTGTTTTGTCTAACAAATGCAAATATAACCGCTAGAATTGTTTTACATAAATGTTGAAGCTGAAAATAGCAAGAACTGTGGCATCTATTATACGCTGTTGCTCATAAAGTTGTAATAAAATATTTTTATGTCTTGACAACGTGATTTATTGTTGATAGATAAAGTGGAATTGGACTCAGTATGTAATCATTACATCAGGTTAAAGGTGATTAATTACGAATAAAAAAGAGGAATGTGTCTGAAAATAAAAGTATTCCAACTTTATGGGCGACAGTGTATAATCGTTTATATTTAAAACCATTCTGTTTAATCCTCATATTTTTGGAGTCACTTTAATCCCAGTGATTAAAATCCCAAAATAAATAAGGCTTACGCTGTCGGGGGCCAACAGCAAGGGTATATCCCCGAAATCCCCCCAATCCTTTGCTCTATATAAATCTATCCATGATAATTGTTAGACAATCAAGATGAACACAGTTGGAGCTATATTGACCTGACAGTGGCAGAATAATAGTCAAAGAACCAATTTTTGAATGAAAATAACCCCCTATGAACTCTGGATGGTAGCAAAAAAAATGGACTTTTGTAAAACAACCAATATGAACCAAATTTTATCTCAATCAGCCTATTATTTTTTGACTTATGTAAAAAAACAAAATGATTTTCAACTAAAGCGCCCCCATGTGGATGACTTACAATAGTCAGTGAAGCTGAAATCCATAGGGTTCTTCCACTATGTAGGTGGTCAAGGAAGAAGAAATCCAACCAATATTATATCCCCGCAACTCGATTTCGGGGACATAATAATCCAACAAATAAATGACTGAAGATTCCCGAAAACCAACTGGTCAAATATGGCCTGGACCTGCTTTAACCCATAAAGACCCAATGCTACTTAGTGTCAGGTCCTAAATGTATTTTTCTCTCTATTTTAACCTTTCTTAAGTGATTTATCATCATTTATTCTCATGCTATCCTCTGTATTTTGCTTTTTTTCAGTGAAAATCAGTTATTTTCAGGATTCCTGCAGGTTTCTACCATTTAAATTTAAGACTTTTTTGAGACTACTTAGAACAGAATTTAATGCCCATTTTACGGCCTTACTGGCAAAAATTTGCAACTCCTAAAATTTATTTATTTATTCCAATGCCTTTCCCATAATTCTGAGTCATTTCCCACCAAGGGCTGCAAAGTTAGCAATAATTGGTTCCCAATCTCAATATAAATTGTCGAGTCGGAACTAGGGCTGAAAGATATATCGATACGATAACAAGGGTATATCCCCGAAATCCCCCCAATCCTTTGCTCTATATAAATCTATCCATGATAATTGTTAGACAATCAAGATGAACACAGTTGGAGCTATATTGACCTGACAGTGGCAGAATAATAGTCAAAGAACCAATTTTTGAATGAAAATAACCCCCTATGAACTCTGGATGGTAGCAAAAAAAATGGACTTTTGTAAAACAACCAATATCAACCAAATTTTATCTCAATCAGCCTATTATTTTTTGACTTATGTAAAAAAACAAATTGATTTTCAACTAAAGCGCCCCCATGTGGATGACTTACAATAGTCAGTGAAGCTGAAATCCATAGGGTTCTTCCACTATGTAGGTGGTCAAGGAAGAAGAAATCCAACCAATATTATATCCCTGCAACTCGATTTTGGGGACATAATAATCCAACAAATAAATGATTGAAGATTCCCGAAAACCAACTGGTCAAATATGGCCTGGACCTGCTTTAACCCATAAAGACCCAATGCTACTTAGTGTCAGGTCCTAAATGTATTTTTCTCTCTATTTTAACCTTTCTTAAGTGATTTATCATCATTTATTCTCATGCTATCCTCTGTATTTTGCTTTTTTTCTGTGAAAATCAGTTATTTTCAGGATTCCTACAGGTTTCTACAACTTAAATTTAAGACTTTTTTAAGACTACTTAGAACAGAATTTAATGCCCATTTTACGGTAAAAATTTGCGACTCCTCCTGACCCCAAGGTTGAAAAACACTGCCCTAATCCTTGCAGCTCTGTTTCAAGGGGTAATCCCAAGGGGAAGGGGTAAGGGGGAGGGCCCAAGTGTCTCCATCCACTCTCATTGATCCAACTCCATGGGTTTTACTGGTGAATCAATGTTGTAGAAGATAACAGTGTTTCCACGGTAACTACGGAGCTTCTGAACATACAAATGGGTCATATCTGATGACCATGAAAAGATGACAAACTGTATTTTACACCAATTATTGACATATATTCACTTCTTAAAACACATTTTTATAGACTTGCTTTTATGTGATGTCTGTCCATTTTTAATTTTTAATTTTAATTTTAACTCTTTTAATGTGATTTTATCCTGTTTGATTACTAATTTATATTCTCATACATGATGTTGTTTTATCTCATTTATTCATTTTTGCATTGATTTAACAGCATCATGTTACGTTATCCCTGCCCTCTTTACTCACTTTATTCACTTAATTTATTGTAAGTACCATATTTTTTGCATTTGTTGTACACATCGTTCTTATTGTGTTGCTTATGTTTTAGTGTTTTTACTTGCTTCTTGTATCCTGCTGTTGTGCCCTCTGTCAAAGCACTTTGTAAACTTTGTTTTTAAAGGTGGTATGCAAATAAAACTATTATTATTATTATTATTATTATTATTATTATTATTATTATATATTAATAGGATTAGTGAATCAGATGAGATTAAACATTCATGTCAGTTTATGGTTTTGGTCGACGGACGGTGGATGTTTTGGTCCTTGTGAGTTGTTGTGCAAACATTACAAACATTGACTATTAGAATTTTTACTCTTTTTGGTCACTTGAGCAAACTTGAAATTTCAGGCGCAAAAAATATTGGGAAAATTGGGATGTTTTCCAGTGCAGTTGAATATCAGTTTGGGTCAATTTGTCCTGTTTATAAAGGATTAAATAATGATTAAAAGCATGGAATGAAATTCAAGGAAACAAATGAAAGGAAATGTAGACTTTACAGAGTGGGGAAGCAAAATTTACAATGAACATTTAGTTGTATTTTTCTCAGCAGGCACTACGTCAATTGTTTCGAAACCAAACATATATTGATGTCATAATCATACCTAACACTATTATCCATACCTTTTCAGAAACTTTTGCCCATATGAGTAATCAGGAAAGCAAACGTCAAAGAGTGTGTGATTTGCTGAATGCACTCGTCACACCAAAGGAGATTTCAAAAATAGTTGGAGTGTCCATAAAGACTGTTTATAATGGAAAGAAGAGAATGACTATGAGCAAAACTATTACGAGAAAGTCTGGGAGATACTATTAAAGAAGAATGGGAGAAGTTGTCACCCGAATATTTGAGGAACACTTTCAAGTGCAAGTTTCAGGAAGCGTGTGAAGTCAGTTATTGAGAAAGAAGGAGGACACATAGAATAAAAACATTTTCTATTATGTCAATTTGCTTGTGGCAAATAAATTCTCATGACTTTCAATAAACTAATTGGTCATACACTGTCTTTCAATCCCTGCCTCAAAATATTGTAAATTTTGCTTCCCAACACTGTACACAAAAGTATTAGGTATGGTAATGATCAGTGCTTTAACTCCATCTTTGTCGTCTTTTTTTCTCGCTCCAGGTGCCTTTCCTGTGTGAACGGAAACTTCCCGTGTCATTGGTGCAAATATCGCCACATGTGCACTCAGGACGCTAGCGACTGCTCCTTCCAGGAGGGACGAGTCAACACCTCTGAGGTCAGAATCAAACCAAGTCCGCAAACACACAAGAGTATGAAACACTTGAACGCAGAGCAGAACAGACTGAATGTTAATGTAAGTAGCGCTAATGCCTGTGCACATGGAGGCCTTGATAATACCAGGGCTGCAGCTGGGACCTGTGTACCATTTTATACCATTAGAGTGTGTGTACGAATGAGTGCTGCTGTGAGTGGCCCAATAGCAGCTGTTATACTCCAAGCAGCACTGGATTTATTCACTTATAAACAAGTCGGGTGAATGAGTATGCAAATGGCAGTGGGCGCTACCATCCCAAATGTTATATTTGCATGAAAACCCTCATCCATCCACCAGCTCAACACTGACTCACTTTCATTCTTTCTATCTCAAGCTTTTCTAACACTCACTGTTTGTCACCGTCACACAAACACACACAAATTCCCAATGACAAACACAAATTAACCTTTGTCTCTTGAGAAAGTTGCATCTAATGTTCAACCGCGCAGTTTTCCATTTGTTTAGTGTCTAGTTTTTTCCTGTTTCTTCCTTTTTCCGCCCATCATGCACTGTTTTTTCTCCCTTCCATTTTTCCACAAGAATGAGAAGTCTTTTTTCACCCAATCAGTTTAACGTATTTTCTACCAAACACAATACCCTATGTCTCATTTTCTCTTTTCCCATCTAGACTTTTTGACTGTTTTTACCCTGTCCCCCAAAAGGTAGACAAGGTGTAGTGTTTTTGGTTTGGTTTGTTTCTTTGTTTGTTAACACTCTAGCAGCAAAACTATTGGTTGAATTCATACCAGATTGGGCATATAGATTGCCTTTGACCCAGAATAGATGTCATTATATTTTGGGAACAGTAGGTCAAAGTTCAAATTTTTTATGAATTTTTAAAATCTTTTCTTTCCCCATTCACTTATAATAAGCAAAATTTCAAATGTCTATTGCAGCAAAACTATTGGTTGAATTCATACTAAATTGGGTTTATAGATTGCCAGTGACAAAGAATAGATGTCATTATATTTTGGGAAATGTAGGTCAAAGTTTACATTTTTAATTAAATTTTTAATATTTTTTTTTCCCCATTCACTTATAATGGGCAGAATTTCAAATGTCTGTAGCAGCAAAACTATTGGTTGAATTCATACTAAATTGGGTTGAGAGATTGCCAGTGACAAAGAATAGATGTCATTATATTTTGGGAACAGTAGGTCAAAATTCAATTTTTTTTTTTTTATGAATTTTTAAAATTTTTTTTTTTTTGTTCCCCATTCACTTATAATAAGCAAAATTTCAAAAGTCTGTAGCAGCAAAACTATTGGTTGAATTCATACTAAATTGGGTTGATAGATTGTCAGTGACCTAGAATAGACGTCATTATATTTTGGGAAATGTAGGTCAAAGTTCAAATTTTTTAATTAAAAAAAAAAAAAAAAAAAAAAGTTTCCCCCATTTACTTATAATGAGCAAAATTTCAAGTCTATAGCAGCAAAACTATTGGTTAAATTCATGCTAAATTGGGTTTATAGATTGCCAGTGACAAAGAATAGATGTCATTATATTTTGGGAAATGTAGGTCAAAGTTTACATTTTTAATTAAATTTTTAATATTTTTTTTTCCCCATTCACTTATAATGGGCAGAATTTCAAATGTCTGTAGCAGCAAAACTATTGGTTGAATTCATACTAAATTGGGTTGAGAGATTGCCAGTGACAAAGAATAGATGTCATTATATTTTGGGAAACGTAGGTCAAAGTTCAATTTTTTTTTTTTGAATTTTAAAAATCTTTTTTTCCCCATTCAATTATAATGAGCAAAATTTCAAAAGTCTGTAGCAGCAAAACTATTGGTTGAATTCATACTAAATTGGGCTTATAGATTGCCAGTGACAAAGAATAGATGTCATTATATTTTGGGAAATGTAGGTCAAAGTTCAAATTTTTTAATAAAAAAAAAAATAAATAAATAAAAAAAAGGTTTCCCCCATTTACTTATAATGAGCAAAATTTCAAAAGTCTGTAGCAGCAAAACTGTTGGTTGAATTCATACTAAATTGGGTTGATAGATTGCCAGTAACAAAGAATAGATGTCATTATATTTTGGGAACAGTAGGTCAAAGTTCAAATTTTTTTTTAATGAATTTTTTAAATCTTTTTTTTTCCCCATTCACTTATAATAAGCAAAATTTCAAATGTCTGTAGCAGCAAAACTACTGGTTGAATTCATACTAAATTGTGTTTATAGATTGTCAGTGACCTGGAATAGAAATCATTATATTTTGGGAAATGTAGGTCAAAGTTCAAATTTTTTAATAAAATTAAAAAAAAAAAAAAAAAAAAAAAAAGTTTCCCCCATTTACTTATAATGAGCAAAATTTCAAAAGTCTGTAGCAGCAAAACTATTGGTTGAATTCATAGTAAATTGGGTTTATAGATTGCCAGTGACAAAGAATAGATGTCATTATATTTTGGGAAATGTAGGTCAAAGTTTATATTTTTAATGAAATTTTTAAAATCTTTTTTTCCCCATTCACTTATAATGGGCAGAATTTCAAATGTCTGTAGCAGCAAAACTGTTGGTTGAATTCATACTAAATTGGGTTTATAGATTGCCAGTGACAAAGAATAGATGTCATTATATTTTGGGAACAGTAGGTCAAAATTCAAATTTTTTTTTTTATGAATTTTTAAAATATTTTTTTTTTGTTCCCCATTCACTTATAATAAGCAAAATTTCAAAAGTCTGTAGCAGCAAAACTATTGGTTGAATTCATACTAAATTGGGTTGATAGATTGTCAGTGACCTAGAATAGATGTCATTATATTTTGGGAAATGTAGGTCAAAGTTCAAATTTTTTAATAAAAAAAAAAAAAAGTTTCCCCCATTTACTTATAATGAGCAAAATTTCACGTCTATAGCAGCAAAACTATTGGTTAAATTCATGCTAAATTAGGTTTATAGATTGCTATTGACAAAGAATAGATGCCATTATATTTTGGGAACAGTAGGTCAAAGTTCAATTTTTTTTTTTTTTATGAATTTTTAAAATATTTTTTTTTTTGTTCCCCATTCACTTATAATAAGCAAAATTTCAAATGCCTGTAGCAGCAAAACTATTGGTTGAATTCATACTAAATTGGGTTGAGAGATTGCCAGTGACAAAGAATAGATGTCATTATATTTTGGGAAACGTAGGTCAAAGTTCAATTTGTTTTTGGAATTTTAAAAATCTTTTTTTCCCCATTCAATTATAATGAGCAAAATTTCAAAAGTCTGTAGCAGCAAAACTATTGCTTGAATTCATACCAAACTGGGTTTATAAATTCCCAGTGGCCCAGAATGAATGTCACAACATTTTGGGAAAAGTAGGTCAAAGTAACAAATTTTAACAAATTTTTTAATCTTTTTTTTCCCCATTTACTTATAATGGGCGAAATTTCACATGTCTGTAGTAGCAAAACTACTGGTTGAATTCACACCAAATTTGGTTTATAAATTGCCAGTGACAAAGAATAGATGTGGGGGAAAAGTTGGTCAAAGTTCTAATTTTATATGAATTTTTTAAATTCCTTTTTCTTCTCTCATTTACTTATAATGGGCAAAATTTCAAATGTCTATAAAAACATCAATTTAGTTTCAATTTACTTCAAAGTTGCCACATATATAGAAGTAATCGATTTGCTGACATCACCGCATGCATAGACATCATGACATCAGCTGGATTGATGCCAAAATAAGCTACAATATGTGCAAGGGGTGGGGTTTGTTGTTTCTGGAACCTATTATTTCTACCTTTTTTGCTCTTCTCGCTCTTATGTTTTCTTTCTTTGTTGGAAAAGAAACGGATATGCTGAAAGAATGCAATCAGAAAAAACATCAAACTCAACAATAGTCAGTGAGAATGTGCAGTAACGGTGCTGTTTCTGAAATTAAAGCCACTGTCGAAGTATCTCCAAGTGTAACAACACAGACACTGACACAGTCCTGACTCCAAAAAAACATCAACTTCTTCCCAGAAAACTTACAGCGGTTTTCAGCTGGAAGTGTGTCTTAACTGAGATCAGCTGACATGATTAGGTTAGTGTTTACTCAACCTCCTGAGACCCAGGAAATGTCCGCAAAGTACAAGCTTTTTTTTTGTTTTTTATTAAAGACGTGCCTATACTGGAAACATCATGATACAACAGTTTTTTCAGACGCAGTTTTTAATATTTTTATGAAACGTTCTTTGTGGTAGACAGTTTTCTTTGTCTTTCTTTTTTTTTTTTTTTTTGTATAAAGTTGTGAAACTCTTGTCCATAAATGTGGACAGAAAACCCACAGCTGGGTCTTAGGAGGTTAAGTTGCATTAGCTCGGTATGACTGACCAAAGACGGTTCATTAAGTGTCCACAGAAGAGTCATTTCCTGTTTGTGTCACATGGGTTTCAGCCTCATGAGGAGACGAGCAGCTCGTTCATTCCAAAGGGAGAAATGAATCTGTTTCGCCCCGTAGTCACTTAAGTCATTTATTGGAGACATTTTTCACAGATAGTCTTTGGAATATTCTGATAATAAACATCTAAAATATTTCAGATATGCAAAATTGAGTTTGTTGAAAACCTGAATCTGTCTCAGCAAAATTTAGATGACATCTGCCAACTTAAATGTCATCTGAAGGAAATAATATAAGATGACAGGGTAGGTTAAGGGAGATTAATGGATTTTTTTTTTTTTTTTAACTGTTTAAGCGCTAAAATTGCAATATTGTGACAAGCAATGGAAATAAATAAAAAGTTTTTTTGAAATTACATCAAAGTTGAATATTTTTTGATAAAAACAAAAACAAAAAAACAACTCCAGTGCAATTAATCTCCTGAAACAAGGAGGTGGGGTTGTTCTGTTCCTTCCACTTGTGCCACATTGGACATTATTTTGGAAAAAGGCAAGATTTTGATGCTGTTTAACCCATAAAGTTTCAGTGGTACTTTTGTGTTAGTTCCCAAATGCATTTTCCCCTCTGTTTAACCTTTCTTAAGTAATTTATCACCATATATTGTAATATTATCCTCTTTATTTTGATTTTTTTCAGTGTAAATCATGTATTTTCTTATTATTACCTCTGCCAAGGAGGTTATGTTTTTGCCAGGGTTTGTTTGTTTGTTTGTTTGTCTGTCCGTTAGTGTGCAACATAACTCAAAAAGTTATGGACAGATTTTGATGAAATTTTCATGGTTTGTTAGAAATGGGATAAGGAAGAAATGATTAAATTTTGGGGGTGATCGGGGGTGGGGGTGCCCACGGGGGGGGCCCATTTCCAACAAACCCTGAAAATTTCATCAAAATCTGTCCATAACTTTTTGAGTTATGCTGCACACTAACGGACAGACAAACAGATAGACAAACAAACAAACAAACAAACAAACAAACCCTGGCACAAACATAACCTCCTTGGCATGGGGGGGGGCATGGGGGGGGGGGGGGGGGGGGGGGGGGGGGCACTGATCAGCCTTGGCGGAGGTCTGCGCTCTCTGAGTGCTTCTAGTTTAATAAGTATCAGTATCAGTCATATTATGGTATATAGTGTAGATATGTTTAGACTAGGAAGATTATTACTGTTGTTAATTATATAAGGAGAAGGGGTGGGAGTTTGTAAGTTATACTTCTTCTCACTCCTTTTTGAATATGTATTGTATGTCTTATGTTTAAGTGCTTAGTTTATTTTCTTCTGTTTTGACATTCATACTTGAAATAAATACATCCATCAATCAAACTATCTATATTTTAATTGACTGATCATATAGGGATCATAAAGGTTATTATATCAAAGCAGGAAAAAGTGGAGAAAAAGTGACCTTTTCAGTAAAATATATCATTAACTGAACATAAACCCTGAGATCATGAAAAGATGGCAAACTATATTTTACATCAATTACACTGGGTTACAAAAAAAAATGTTTTTTGCAAGTTGTCTAGGTTTTTTCAACTGAATTAGGACCATTTTGCACCGCTAAATCCAAAAATGACATCTGTTTTTCTCAATCAGGTCAGGTTTTTTTTTTTTTTTTTTGCTTATTTGATTTTGAAAAATTTGATCTTCTCACAAAATTGATTACATTTTTGTGACTTTATCAGTTGATTTTTTTATGTAGTTCTCACCCAAAATAGGTTTTAAGAGAAAAAAAAATCATTTGATCTCTTGATTCCTGTTAGGTACAATGGTGTATTCACCACAGATGTAGCAGAATACGTCAGGCTTGTTTTTGCAAGATCTTCTCGTCGAAGCCATTTCATTCACCTGTAATATTAAAAAAAAAAAAAACATTAATCATAAATTGGCAAAAGTAAAATCTTCAGAACTCGTTTATTGCAAGAAATCTGAAAGAATTTTGTATCATATGATGTGAAAATGCCCATAAATGTAAGCAAAAATGTTAAAAAAAAACAATATGTAGCATAGTTCAGAAAGTTGACCTGATTGAGCAAAATTAATGTGATTTTTGGATTCAGCACACCAAAATTATCCTAAATCAGCTCAAAAAACTGAAACAATAAATTTGTTGTTGACCAGTGTTATCTATATCATAATACTAGAAGAGCTCAGAGCTTCTGTGTGTGTATGTGTGTGTGTGTGTCTGCACGATTCCGACAAATTCAGATGTTTTTAACTGGCCAATTTGGTACCTACTGTTGAGGAGTAGTCCCGTCTCCATATGAAATATCTCGGCAAATTGATAGGACCAATATTTTCGGAGATTTTATTTTAGTCATTTTGGAATACAATTGCCTTATAATTACGGAAACGCAGTAGCACGCTGCATGATGGGAAATGAAGTTAAAAACAGGGACGCCGATGTAATGTAAAATAATATAAAAATGTGTTTCATCTGAAAAAATAGTTTCTCTTTTTATCTCAGTTAGTATTTCTTTTTAAAATAGACCCAAAGTGCTTCCAAACCTGCTTCATAACAATAGTCTACATCTGGTTTGAATTTTATTGATTTATTTTATGTATTTATTTCAAACATGCAAAGAAACAAAATAAAACAAAACGAAGCAAATTAAGACAAAAACAAAAAATAACATTTAAATGAACAGAATCTATCTTCAGGTACGTGCAAGTCTGAATTTTGCAGGAAGAACTATAAACTTATTTAATCCTATACCCTTAAGTGCTTTTACACCTTTATCGCTAACTTAATACAACAATCAAACAAAACATTTTTCCTAATGTTAGCATTCAACCACAACAAGTACATAACGCAATAATTGAATGATACACAACAATATGTTCATGGCAGTACAGTCATACAAAGAAACTCAACAATTCAACAATTTTCTTCAATAATTACAACATATTTATCAATACAACAATTTTTTTGCCCCCCCCATGCCCTGTTTTTAGGACCAGTTTCGTAGAAGCACCCACATCCATGTCTTTAACCCTTTCATGCATAGTGGTCACTCCAGTAGACAGTTCTTCTCCAGCTGTTCTCTTGTATATTCATGTTTTTTTTTTTGTTTTAGTTCCATATCAGCCAACACAGTGGACACTCATGCACCATCCAAAACACTGCAGTTAATACAATACATACATACAATACATACAATTATTGTAACTTTGTTGCTCATGATAAACCTGATCTGCAGTGACATGTTTTAGTGTAAATCAATCGCTAATTGTTATTAGACTGTAATTAAGAAACTTTTTTATTTTTTGTGCATATCCTCCTGAGACCCAGCATTTTGTCCTCTGTAGGGGACAAAAGTTTGACAGTTTTACTTAAAAAATACTGTGCATTGCAATGGACATTCCATTAAAAAAAATCAATCAATAAATAAAACTAATTACCTCCGCCAAGGAGGTTATGTTTTTGCCAGGGTTTGTTTGTTTGTCTGTTTGTCTGTCCGTTAGTGTGCAACATAACTCAAAAAGTTATGGACAGATTTTGATGAAATTTTCAGGGTTTGTTGGAAATGGGATAAGGAAGAAATGATTAACTTTTGGGGGTGATCCGGAAGAAATCCTGGATTCTGGATCACTTTGAAATTTTCGTTAACATTGTGGTAAATGGGGCCAAAATTTTCGTTTCCCAATATCTCGCTTAATTATTGACCAAAACTCATGAAATTTAAGTCAGGAATTGACAATGGGGTCCTCTATCACATTTCAAAGGCTGATCCGGATCTGATCCAGAAGGCGGATTTTATCTCAATTTATATAAAAAATGGGGGTGCCCTTACTTTTTGGCCTACTGTGCCTTTAATATTAAAGGTAGAAATTTCTGACAAGCGCCATCGTGTAGCTCAGTCAGTTCCGCATCGGGAGTATGCCACCGGATTTCATGTAGCTTTAATACTTAAGGAGCTAGATCCAGAAGAAAACCGCCATTACGAGAAATGTGATTTTCGTGAATAACTACTGAACTAATAAGGATATAATTATGAATCCAGTTGCTAATGGTATGTTTTCATGGTCAAGGAATCTTAAAATATAGGTAAAATAAATATGGGACTAATATTTATGATGGAAATCACAATATGGGGGAATTGTGCAAATCTCATGCAATTTGACTCAGGGATTTACAATGGGGTGTTCTATCAAATGGCAAAGACTGATCCGGATCTTTCAAAAAGTTATGGACAGATTTGGATGAAAATTTCAGGAAATATTGATACTGGCACAAGGAACAAATGATTAAATTTTGGTGGTGATCGGGGGGGGGGGGCACTGATCTGCCTTGGCGGAGGTCTGCACTCTCAGAGTGCTTTTCTAGTTTGAAAAATATATCTGAAAAAAATTGTTGCATTATGCAGTTTCCAATCAAGACAATTTTTTTTTATGTAAAAAAGCTAAAACTGTCAAATTCCTGGGTCTCAGGAGGATATTATCTCCATGAAATGAGTAATAAGTAATATTAGAGTATGATAAAAATGTGAGAAAACTGTAACAATTTAGCAATTAGCTGCATTAAAAATATTTTTTATTTCATAGTTTTCACACAGTTTATCACTTTCTGATGATGATTTTTAAATACATGTTTCTTTGCTTCAAAAATTAAATGCATGGTGTCCAACTGAGTGGACATTTTTGTAACTTCACATGAAATAGGTTCATTACAAAAAAAAAAATGCATTGTTTTTTTTCATGCCTAAAGAGGAACAAAAACACTCAAGAAAAAAATATTGACTAAGGTTCTCATAATTCATGCATGAAAGGGTTAATACAGTCTGTGTGTGTGATTGTCTAACACTATTCTCCATTCTGCGTTTGGTGTGTGGTAAATATGTGTGTTCTGAAGTGCCTCTGCACAGATGGGGCAGCAATTTTTTTAAAAAAAAAGGTGTTTGTAGGTGAAGAGGGGCGACATGGGGTGGGGGGGGGATTCCACTCAACTCCACATACACCCTCTCTTCACTTACTACCACCCCCCCACCCCTTTTCAGCCATCCATCCTTATATGGTTACAGAAGACAAACAAATTCAGCCATTTATTTATTTTTCCATGTCCCACTCTTTTTTCCATCTGTGTTGCCACGGTGACTACACTCCACAAGATGAACCAGTAACATCCCCGCAGCATCACGTGCCTTATTGTTATTGACACGGCGGTACACATGTTTTGATGTTCGTCTTGATTTTGCGTCCGTCGTTGGAGCAGGTTGCATTTTAAAGTAACGCCGATACACACTCGAGCCGGCAACGGCAGTTTCCTCGTCACGCGTTTATCTCTTCTAGCCTTGATTTTGTTCCAATTTGCCAGTTCGTAGCCCCTGCTGAAAGTAATATTGCCCATCTCCGCTGCCTGAAAAAGTTTCCCCCAGTGTCATTAGCAGTCGGTTGCCAAAGTGATTGAATTCACACTACACTGGTTATCTTCCCAAAGGCATTTGTCATATTTCTTGAAGCTGACTTCAGTTCATATCTGATCAAATTCAGAGCATCTGTGAATCCATGTCATAGGTAAATCAACAAAACACGCTCTCCTTTTACCGTCTAAACATATAATCACCAATGTGTAATTTTTGTTGTTGTTGTCTTAAAGTAAATCTAATTCATGGCTGTCATTTCCTGGATATGTAAATATATATAAATCAGCTGTGTTGTGACAGCAGATAAACAGAGAGGCACATTAGATGCGACCAGGCAGAAAATTGCCAGAGTAGGAGAAACACTCGAGAAGGCCAACAACGGAAATGTGCATAAACACAAACAATGAGAGAAACAAACACTACGACAAACAAATACAGTGACAAACAAATTTGCTGCGCTCCACTGAATCCCAGCAGCATTGGGGCCGGTAGAGCTGATGCCGGGCCCGAGGGTTGGATCAAATCGAGTCATTCACATTCAAGAAAAAGAGGAAAGACTAGAATGAAAAGCAACAGGAAAAGAGGTCGAAAAACGGGTTTGTTTGTATTTGTTTTCCTGTCTAAACCTGACTTGTTGATTGGCTGATTGTAGATCAGTGCCTGTTAATGAAGTCATTCATTCATTTTACATGGAGCTGCGTTTTACTCAGGATATTTTGTGTCCCAAATATGAATTAATAGAGGAGATGATTGACAGCAGAGGCAAGTAAAAGGCCCAGATGGGAGCTTTGACAGGAAGTGGCTATTTTTTTTTTTTCTTTTTTCTTCTGTGTGTCAGTGTTTCTATGTTCAGTAACTTTAGAACATTTTTCTACTCGACTCAATGTTTTGTTCTTCCATTGGAGCTGAGAGAAGCAGTGGATGGATGGATGGATGGATGGATGGACAGATGGACAATTGGACAGATGAATGGATGGACGGACAGATGGATGGATGGACGGATGAATGGGCAAATGGACGGGGACAGACGGACAGATGGATGGATGGATGGAAAGTTGAACAGACAAATGGATGGATGGATGGACAATTGAACAGATAAATGGATGGACGGACGGACGGATGGGTGGATGGATGAATGGACAGATGGACAATTGAAAAGATAAATGGATGGATGGACAGACGGATGGATGGATGGGGACAGACAGATGGATGGATGGACAATTGGACAGATGAATGGATGGACGGACGGATAATGGATGGCTGGATGGACGGACGGATAATGGATGGATGGATGGATGGATGGATGGATGGATGGATGGATGGATGGATGGATGGATGGATGGACGGACGGACGGGCAGGCCGGCGGATGGATGGGTGGATGGATGGATGGATGGATGGATAGACAATTGGACAGATGAATGGATGGACGGACGGATAATGGATGGATGGACGGATGGACAGACGGACGGATGGATGCTGATGAGTAACAGACTCTCAGTTTTACATCCATTAAATGCGATCATTCACTAGTTCTCAACACTAGACTTTTGCGTATTCTCTGAATACTTCTACTGTTTACGCTGGTTATGGAGGTCAGACATAACATACTGGTTGCCTTGGTAACTTCAGTTATTTTTATTACAGTCAGCAGTCACAATCAAAACCCCTGCTGGTGAGGTTTAAGTGTCTCAGACGGTGCTTCTTGAGGAGTTTTTTGTGATATTCGCTGATATCACGTGGTGCGTTGATGGTGTGAACTGAGCTGAGGTTCTGAAAACCATGAACCAGTGTTAAACAAATGTCACAAATGATTATATATTATTGAAGAATATTTAGGATTTATGAACACATGCACATCCTAAATGATAAAAAGAAATGTTTGCTTCATGTGCCTTTTATTTAGAATTTTAGTAGAATTGCTGACAATAATGTGATCTTAACCCTTTCATTCATGAATTACGAGAACCTTAGTTGAGATTTTTTTCCTGAGTGTTTTTATTCCTCTTTAGGCATGAAAAAAAACAATGTGATAGAATTTTATTCGTGAACCTATTTTTCATGGAGTTACAAAAATGTCCACTCAGCCGGACACCATGTGTTCAATTTTTGAAGCAAAAAAAAAAAAAAAAAAAAGTGTATTTAAAACCCATCATCAGAAAGTGGAAAACTATGAAATAAAAACATTCTTTATGCAGCTAATCTGATATTTTCTAACATTTTAACATACTCTAATACTAGTTATTACTCAGTTCACAGAGAAAATATGCAAAAATTTTATTTATTTATTTTTTTGATTGAGAAAACTTTTCAATTGCAGTCTAATAACAATTAGTAATTTATTTATGTTTTTGTTTATGTTTATGCATTTGGCAGACGCTTTTTTCCAAAGCGACTTACAGGGGAAAACCAATTAAATCACTCAATCAATCAAATTCTATTTATATAGCGCCAGATCGCAACAAAAAAGTTATCTTATGACAGTTTATATGTAGAGTTGGTCAAAACCAGACTCTAAGCCAATTTACAGAAACCCAACTGAATCCTCCAGGAGCAAACACTAGTGACTGGTGACAGTGGAAGGAAAAACTTCCCTTTAACAGCAGAAACCTGGAGCAGACCCAGACTCCTGGAGGATGGACGTCTGCCTGGACCAGTTGGGGTTAAAGAGAGAGGGTAAAGGAAGAGAGAAAGAGAGAGCGATAGAGACTGGGGGAGAGGGGGAGAAGGGGGGAGTAGGGGGAGACACATGGAGGCAATTGAGGATAAGTGAGTGATGATGATGAAGGCAGGAGAGAGGCAGGACCACCGCAGCAGGTCCAGAGATAATTCTGGGAAAATCTGTGATAATCCTGGGAAAAACTTTATTAAAATATTTAAAATGGAATGTCTGCCAGTGCTAGGACAGGAGGTGCTCCTGGAAGAACTGGGTCTTCAGGAGCTTCTTGAGGATAGGCAGGGATGCCTCTGTTCTCATAGTACTTGGTAGAGCATTCCACCAACGTGGAACGACCTATGAAAAGAGCCTAGATTGTCTTGTACAAGGTCTGGGGACCACCAGACAATGTTCCCCAGACGAGCGGAGACGAGCGGATTTACACTAAAACATGTTACTGCAGATCAGGTTTATCCAGAACAGCAAAGTTACAGTAATGGTGTGAATTGCAATGTATGAGATGGTGCTGTGTTCGATGATATGAAGCTAAAACAACAAAACCCATGAATATACAAGAGAACAGCTGTAGAATAACTAGGGATGGGAATCGAGAACCGGTTCCCAGTAGCTCGATTCCTTGGAATCGTTTGCCTGCCTGCTTAACGATTCTGCTTATCGATTTCACCTTCGTTGCGCATGCGCGATGACATCACACGTACGCTGCATTGTTTTGGTCAGAACGTAGCCAACATGGTGTTGAGGCAGAAACGGTCTAAACAGACGACACCAGGTCCACTTACTTGGAACACTGTCAAAGCTTCCGTTTCTTCAAAAGGGTGGAATCCCTCCAATATCCTCAAACATTTGTCCACAGCATGTGAATCATTTACAGGAATGTCACGTATTGGATACTCTACTTAATGGCGTTTGTGAATGTAGCGGCAGAGTGAACGCCGGGCCGATTCCGGTGTGGGCAACGAACGTCGTAACTCCTCAAATACAAGTTTCTGAAGGTAAGAAGGGAAAGGAAATGAGGTGAACAACAACGGGAGACAAGCCGAGCCGAGTTGAACCGGTTCCACGTAGTAGAAATGCGGCAATAGAGGAATTAGTAAAGAGTCTTTAGTTTCACTTTCACTGTAGCCCCCCCCCCCCAGTCGGGCCCAGCATCATCTGTAATTATTATTAGTACATACTGTATATGTTATATTTTCTGTGCAGAGATGGAAATATAAAAGACCATTAATGCAAACACACCCGTTTGTGCTCTTTTATTCCCTCACCCAATGAGAATCGATAAGAGAATCGATAAGGAATCGGATCGATAAGCAAAACCGATAATGGAATTGGAATCGTTAAATTCTTAACGATTCCTATCCCTAAGAATAACTGTCCGCTGTAGTGACCAGTATGCATGAAAGGGTTAATAAACATACACACAAATACAGTACTATTATTCTGTATTTTGCATTCACAACTTCAGCCGTTAGTTGTGTTAGTTCAGAAACAATTTTCTGTTTATTTATTCATGTCTTGGAAAAAAAACGTCTGAATAATGCTGTTTATTTCCTTCATTTGATTCTGATGTATTCATTAAGACGCAATGAATAATCGGAGTCAGTCAGAAGACGAGCTCATTACGAGTAGACGCTTGTTCTGCATCAGCTGTTCTGAAACACTTTATTTTACTATTAAGGCGCTGACCTTTTCACTATGTAAAATCTGCACACACCAGTTCTGACACTTGTTCTGTCATTTATTCTTTTTTCCTTTTTCAGTTCTTACTTCAGTCCTCTGCAGTTTTCACAATCCCGACTTCTTTTGTTCTTAATTTTCCCCTCTTTTTCATTTTTTTCGTCATTCTCATGCTGCGTCTCTCCCCTCTGCTTCACTCCTCTCTCCTTTTCCTCGGTACTGACCTCCTTACACCCAGTAAACTATAGTAGTCCCATGATGCATTGCTGCTCGAACCAGTGTCTTTGTATGCTAGCCTCATTGATAATCATTAGCTGACTGGGTTGGGCTCCAGATAAGCAAAAGGTGGATATAGATATGTGAATCAGCGTTAGCCGTCACGCTGTTAATTAGCGGATAAATCACTATGATGAGTAAGTTGGTCACATGGTCTTATGTTTCTGTCAAGTCAGTTCGCTGATAATGGAAAATGCAAATGTGTTAGAGTGCATGCGATAATATGCACATGTTCATAGTCACATCAGAGGCCACAGCCGTTCAGTGTGCTCCCATAGTTCCACTGCTGTAAGAATGTTCCCATCCCCATTAGAGAGGTAGTTATTGATTATGTGATTTCTTTTGATTCAATTAAATGATTATTTGAATATGCAAAAAATTGTAAAAATGTGCTGTAAATGAAAATTACAATTTATCCTTATTCCAGAACCAGCTGAGACAACCACCACAAAAAGTATAAAAGTAAAAGGATATGTAAAAAAACATCTGTCTAGAAATAACAATAATAACAGTTTAAAAGTATATTTAAAAGTATCTATCGGCCAAAATTTACTTAGGGGGTCAAATGAGTGGCCATTTTTGGCAAAAAAAAAAAAAAAAGTTGTCAGAAATGCATAGAACTGTGTTGAAATAATGCTAATACATTTGTGCACAGACTACTGATATTATTTGACAGTGGAAGCTATATTTTCAGAAATATTGGATTTTGAATAGCACGTGTATGTGAAAACTTTTGCTGGTGGACGGACGTGACATTACCCATGATGCTCTGGTGAGTACCAGTACTTTATTAGTAATAAACTTATAGACTTACTATTGCTAATTCTCCTCTTATTCATAAATGTTAGTATTGTGGATCTAAAACAATAACAGCTGACACAAAAACACAAAATGTGGCAGTGGACGGATGTGACATGGTTGTTCCAGATCCCATAATACCGATGCTCGGCAGCCATGTCACCGTTTCCACAAATGATCCATGTGCAAAAACTAGGATCATATCATCATACTAAAGAGTAAATAACAATATAGAATTGTTATTTCTTTATAAAAATGCTTATTATTAGAAAACTGTTGATTTAAACAGTGACGTGTGACATTTTTCATGTATGTATTGGCGTAACATAAGCAGGATGGATCAGCACTATACTCCATATTGAACCTGTAAAAATAAAACGTGATATGTAGGATAGAATCTGGTAAGAAAAACTGGGGAATCTAAAAGAATAGAATATTTGTTTTTCAGGTAAATTCAGTTCAAATATAACTTGGCCATTTGTGACATGAAAATATTGCATTAATTGTGATGAAATTGGACATTTTTGAGCTGAAAACATAGTTCATATGACCATCAACATGTTACAACAGAACTGAAATCCTGTAAATTTGCGTAACTTGCATTTACCAACACAAAGTTCCTTTGGGGATTCACTTATATTGATTTCTTATACACAAAGTCATAAATAAGACCTCTAAGCCAATTTTAAACAACAACAAATAAGTCAAGTGTCATCTTATGACTTACTGACAACTTAAGATGGAACTAAGATATAACTGGAAAAAATAAAGACAAATATTTTTAATGTTTGTGTTAAAGCATTGGTTCCAAAGTATAAAAGTGAATATACAGACATTTTCTGCCTTTTTGTCCTCATCTCTTCAGTTGTTTGTGTTGATCCTGGCATCATGTGCGTCACAATAAGCGCCCGTGTGAAACACAAAAGCGGAACCAATGTTTAGCAGCAGTAAAATTAAAGGTAGGGTAGGAGATCCTGGAAAAACGGTTCGAGCTACAAGCTACATTTTGAAAATACACAATTCAAAAGTCCAAACCGCTTTCTTCAGACGTCCCCCTGAAGCCACGCCTCCAGAGTATTCAGATTGTACTCGCAGAAGGGGGAGGGGGGAGGGACAAATGGCAGTTGAATTTGATAGACATGTCACCATTCAATCATTTCGATGGGTTGGTTAAAATGATTGGATGGTGTTTTTTCAGTCCTGTCTGTTCCACAGGTGACTAAATTTTTCATTTTTGTGTTAGAGCATTTTAATTAATTGGTTGCAATCGAGGTGTGAAGGGGATTTGAAGCAATATAGTAAAAAATGCTCCAGGAAAACATCTCCTACCCCACCTTTAAGTTACAGATTTCAGTCAAATACTCAGTTACTTCAGATATTTTACTTCATTATTTTATTATCTTGCACCTTTTCACTTTTCTCCCAACAATTTTACATGAATGTGTACTAGTTTAATATATTTTTGGTGCTTTTTTAGTTTTGTATGGATTTGTGTTGAATTATCAAGTACTTTTTTTATTTTGCATTTTCTTGTGAGTGGGGCAAATGTAAGTGGTGAACATTACGTCAAGATGTAATATGACTTTACAAGATGAAAACACATTTGGAGTCACCTGGTTTTGTTGATTGTATTGGTTTTCAGTTAATTATTGCGAACAGTAGTATAGTAAATAAAAAATGCTCCAGGAAAAACATCACCCACCCTACCTTTAAGGCAGGGGTGTCAAACTCATTTTAGTTCAAGGGCCATATTCAACTTAATTTAATCTGAAGTGGGCCGAACCAGTAAAATAATAACATAATAATATATAAATAATGTCAACTCCAAGCTTTTCTCTATATTTTACAGTGAAAAAAAGTCAAATTAAACAATGAAAATTTTTACTTCTACAAACCGTCCTTTCAATGTGAATAACATGAACAAAGTGAAAGAATAACTGTAATTTTAACAATATTCTGCCTCAGTTTATCATTAACCCATGTTCATTATAATGTACAGATCACAGTGGATCTACAAATACACAAAACATTTAGTATCAGGCAGAATATTGTTAAAATTGCACTTATTTTTCTTAAGACATTCCAGGTTCTTCATATTTGTGCAGATTATTCCCTTTTTTTTTTTTTTTTTTTTTGTGAAATTATACTTTGTTTTAGTGTAAATACATGAAAATATTTACATTTACAAAGAGAAAAATGTGGAGTTGTGAGCATTTATAGGTTATTATGATTGTATTTGACTGGTCTGACACACTGGAGATTGAATTGGTCTGCATGTGGAACCTGAACTAAAATGATTGTTAATTTCTTAATATCAGTTTTTGCATTTCACAAATTCATCTCAAGGGCCAGATTAGACCCTTTGGTGGGCCGGATTTGGCCCGCGGGCCACATGTTTGACACCTGTGCTTTAAAGAAAGGAAGCTTTGATTCAGGAAAATTGTAGTTGAATATGTATTTATTTATGTATTTATTTATTTATTTAATTGATGAATCCTTTCAGCTCTAATCTCCATACAGTTTCCCTTTTTATCTCTAACATGCTGAACTCCTATTCCGATGAACTCACTCATTCAATCAACAAGTCAATTAGGAACCACACTCGCTCCAGTTTTCTGTGTCTGAAGCTCAGTTCTGAAACGTCCAGTTCGGAGGCTTCCCTGATACCTCTGGTCTCTGGAAAGGGGGAGGGGAGGGGGGGGGGGGGGGACTGCCTACTACTGATCTAGACTCTACTTTGTGTGCATATGTGTGTACACGTATATTAATTATTCAAACTGTATTAAAGCTTAAAGATGCATCTCCAGATGCCTCTGTGATCGGCCGGTGTGTTTAATGGAGAGAGACAGATGAGAGGTGGAGCATTCACAATAAAACATAAGAGGAGGAGGAGGAGGAGGAGGAGGGTGCTGGCCTAGTTGTTACAGAGGCAAGAACCTCATTTATGTAACACTAAACATTTGGATATTCTCTGAAAATATGTGCAAAGAATAAAATCACGAGACACTCTGGACTGGAGTTGTAGCTTCACTGATATGAACTTGATGAATCAAACATGTGGAAGTTAAATACACTGATGACACGGTAGAAATGAATCCTTGTTTGCTTTTGGTTCAGTGTTTTAAAGACATACCAGAGGAACACTGTTGTATGTGGTGGGGTTCCTCTTTTCTACTGTACTCTCTAAGTCAGGGGTCTCAAACTCATTGTCTTTCAGGGGCCACATTCAGTTCAATTTGATCACCAGTGGGCCGGACCAGTAAAATAATAGCATAATAATCTATAAATAATGACAATTCCAAATGTTTGCTTTTGTTTTAGTGCAAAAAACCCCCAATTAAATTATAGAAATACTTACTTTTATAAATTATCCAAAAAAAAAGTGAATAACCTGAAAAAACTGAAGTTTAAATAAAAAAAAAAAACTTAGTGAAATTTTGACAATATTATACCTTAACTTATCATTTCTACTTGTGTGTTATGGATCGGATCTACAAAGACACTAAACACAGAAAATTGTTAAAATTGTGCTTAATTTTCTTTAGACATTTCATGTTGTTCAATATTTGTTGAGATTATTCACATTGTATTGCTACATGATAGTTTGTAAATGTAAATATTTCCATAATTTAATGTTATTTTTTGCACTAAAACAAAGGGAAAAAAAAGTTTGTATTATCTATAGGCATAGTGTAATGTTATTTTTCTCACATCAGAGCTAGGAGAAAATATGGAGTCATTTTTTGTAGGTTTTTATGCTGTTATTTGACTGTAGATCATATTGGTCTGTATGTGGAACCGGAACTAAAATGAGTTCCACAGCCTTGACTGTGGAATTTTAGCACTTTGTAAATTCATCCCACAGGTCGCATTGGAAACTTTAGTGGACCGCATTTGGTCCCCAGGATGCATGTTTGAGACCCCTGCTCTAAGTCAAAAGTCACAAAAAAGCCAATGATTAATTGTTAAGAAGCCAGTCTTTATTTCTAACTTTAATTCTAATTCTAATTCTATGTTTATATAAATTTCAAATTTCTTATTTTGCTGTTTTATATTTTAATTTTTCATTCATTTGTGGTTTTTCTACCTGTTTTTTGTCTGTACTTGCTTGTTGTATGTTGCTGCTGTTAACTCTGAAATTTCCCCATAGTGGGATAAATAAAGTCTTATCTTACCTGATTTTAGCTTAGCTTATCATATTGTATCTTATTTTATTTTATCTTATCTTAGCCTATCATATCTTATCTGATCTTAGCTTAGCTTATCGTATTGTATCTTATCTTACTGTATCGTAGCGTGTCTGATCTTAGCTTAGCGTATCATATTCAATGATTCAATCCAAAGATTGTTATTGTCAATTCACTAGATGCATAACATACAGAGAATTGAGATACTGTTTCTCTCTCACCTTATTCAATGCCATGTATTTAAAAAGAAGTAAAAAAAAAAAAATAGAATAAGAATAATTAAACAGTATCAAGAATAAACTACAACAGGATATAAAATGTACATGTCAATCTATTTATAGTAGCAGCAATACAGTAAAATAAGTATCTTATCTTATCTTAGCATAGCTTAGCTTAGCTTTTCTTATCCGATCTTAGCTTAGCGTGTCATATTCAAAGATTCAATTTAAAGATTCTTTATTGGCAATTCACTCGATACGTAACATACAGAGAATTGAGATTCTGTTTCTCTCTCATCTTGTTCAATGTCATGTATTTCAAAACAGGTAAAAAAAATTGAATTAGAATAATTAAATGGTATAAAGAATAAACTATAACAGGATGTAAAATGTGCATATTAAGCTATTTACAGTAGCAGCAATACAGTAAAGTAAGTGTCTTAGCTTAGCATTGTTTAGCTTAGCTTTGCCTATCTTATCGTATCTTATCTGATAGTATCTTAGCTTATCTTAGCCTGTTGTATCTTATCTGATCTTAGCTTAGCATATTGTATTCAAAGATTAAATTGAAAGATTCTTATTGTCAATTCACTAGATGCATAACATACAGAGAATTGAGATACTGTTTCTCTCTCACCTTGTTCAATGTCATGTATTTCAAAACAGGTAAAAAAAATCGCATTAGAATAATTAAATGGTATAAAGAACAAACTATAACAGGATATAAAATGTGCATATTAATCTATTTACAGTAGCAGCAATACAGAAAAGTGTCTTATCTTAGCTTAGCTTAGCTTTGCCTATCTTATCTGATCATATCTTAGCTTAGCGTATCATATTGAAAGATTCAATTGAAAGATTCTTATTGTCAATTCACTAGATGCATAACATACAGAGAATTGAGATTCTGTTTCTCTCTCACCTTGTTCAATGTCATGTATTTCAAAACAGGTAAAAAAAAAACAATAGAATAAGAATAATTAAATGGAATAAAGAATAAATGATAACAGGATATAAAATGTGCATATTAAGCTATTTACAGTAGCAGCAATACAGTAAAATAAGTGTCTTAGCTTAGCATAGCTTAGCTTAGCTTAGCTTAGCTTTTCTTATCTGATTTTAGCTTATTCTTCTGATTGATTCTGTTTCTCTCTCATCTTATTCAATAAGATAAGTATCTTATGTTATCCTATCTTTTTTTTTTTTTTTTAACTTATCTTATTTTATCTTATCTTATACTCTTTTCTTATCTTACCTCACCATATCTTATCTTATCTTATCTTTTCCTCTTTTCTTATCTTACTTCACCATATCTTATCTTATCTTATCTTACCTTATCTTATCTTATCTTATCTTATCTTATCTTATCTTATCTTATCTTATCTTATCTTATCCTATCCTCTTTTCTTATCTTACCTCACCATATCTTATCTTATCTTATCTTATCTTATCTTATCTTATCTTATCTTATCTTTTCCTCTTTTCTTATCTTACTTCACCATATCTTATCTTATCTTATCTTATCTTATCTTATCTTATCTTATCTTATCTTATCTTATCTTATCTTATCCTCCTTTCTTATCTTACCTCACCATATCTTATCTTATCTTATCTTATCTTACCTTATCTTATCTTATCTTATCCTCCTTTCTTATCTTACCTCACCATATCTTATCTTATCTTATCTTATCTTATCTTATCTTATCTTATCTTATCTTATCTTATCTTATCTTATCTTATCTTATCTTATCCTCTTTTCTTATCTTACCTCACCATATCTTATCTTATCTTATCTTATCTTATCTTATCTTATCTTATCTTATCTTATCTTATCTTATCTTATCTTACCTTATCTTATCTTATCTTTTCCTCTTTTCTTATCTTACTTCACCATATCTTATCTTATCGTATCTTATCTTATCTTATCTTATCTTATCTTATCTTAATTTTATCTTATCTTAAATCACTGAGTTGGATGTCATTCTCCATCCAAACTGCTCCAGGAAAAAAAAACAAAAAACTCTGAATTGCAGCGAATTAAGAAGCAAAAGGAGTCAACCGAACAGAAGTAGAGGAAGGACAGAGTGAACCGATGAAAGGAGAAGTGGGAGGAGGTTTGGAGAGATGTTTAACCATTCAGGAGATGAGAGGATACTTTCAGGTCATGACGCTCCTCAGTATGTGCTCAATAATTCTATGTCATTTAGCCTTATCCTATCTGCCCTACTTTGGCGCTCAGTCAAAGCTCGTTGCTGAAAATGACTTAACCGCATCATACGCTTGTCATTAAAATTACCTCTGAGTTCCACAAGTTACAGTACATTATATATGTCACTTCCCTAATACATAGACAAAATGCCAAACTTAATACGCCTGTATAATAAACGGAGTCCACAGAGACCGTCGATATGATGCTCTATGTTACTAATCTGACCCCACTTCCTTCTCAAAGCTTAATATTACTTCATTCCACTATTGCTCTGAAGGCGCGTGAGTAATCATATGTGGGAAATTAGTTCTAAACGAGTTTTGATGGTGTTCGCTGTCTCAGTGGATGGTGTTAATGGCCATCAAACTGTTGAATGGTGTTGAATGGAGCTCTAAGGAGGAGAGGAAGAGGCATTAACATGGGCATCAGCGCACTTTACTTCATTGCTCTTGTGCTAACAATGGTGATCTGGTTCCATTATGTCAAATAACATTCAATTAAAGCCAAATATGGAGGCCTTCTGTAAGGAGCTGTTCAATGGAGGAGTTGTCTTTAGGCAGTTAGACATTTTTAAAGTAGTTTTATTTTATTTTATTTTATTTTAGTTTAGTTTAGTTTAGTTTACCCAACAGCAGTCACCACATTTAATGCAGAAAAAAAGCAATGTATGCAAAATATGATTGAAGGGATCAGTAATAAAGTCTAGTTATGTCCTCCAATAACACATTAAGGTTGAAAATTTGGACTTCAGAGTATTTCTATGAGTGAACTATAAAGGGTTAAGAAGAGGTTATCACCTTATTCTAGCTTTTATCCTGTGATTATTAAAATATACAGACATACAAATGTAACATACATACATACATACAGCATAATAAGCTATTTATTATTATTATTATTATTATTATTATTATTATTATTATTATTATTATTATTATTATTATTATTATTATTACTTAACTATTACCACCTTGCTACTTGTTGTTTTTACTAGTACTTTACAATCTGCAATTGCCTTTTTTTCAATACAGGTTGTTTTTTTTTTTTTTTGTTTTTTTTTTGTTTTTTTATGTAGTTATTGTTTTGCTATTTTCTTGTAGTATTTTTTGTGTGTACATTCAGTGTTTGTGCTGCTATTGGAACCTTAGTTTCCTGAAGGCTCTGCCCAAAGGATCCATAAAATTCAGTCTAATGTAAAATAATCTAATCTAATCTAACCTAATCTAAAATAAACTAAAATAATCTAACCTCAAGTAAAATAATCTAATCTAAAATAAACTACAATCAACTAATCTAATCTAAAATAATATAAAATAAACTACAATAAACTAATCTAATCAACTCTAAAATAAACTACAATAAACTAGTCTAATCTAAAATAAACTAAGATAAACGAAAATAATCTAACCTAAAGTAAAATAGTGTAATCTAATCTAAAATAAACTACAATAAACTAATCTAATCTAGAATAAACTAAGATAAACTAAAACAATCTAACCTAAAGTAAAATAATGTAATCTAATCTAAAATAAACTACAATAATCTAATCTAATCCAATCTAATCTAATCTACTCTAAAATGCATTACAATAAACTAATCTAATCTAAAAATAAACTAAGATGAACTAAAATCTAATCTAATCTAACCTAAAGTAAAATAGTGTAATCTAATGTAAAATAAACTCCAATAAACTAATCTGATATAATGTAAAATAAACTCCAATAAACTAATCTAATCTTAAATAAACTAAGATAAACTAAAACAATCTAACCTAAAGTAAAATAATGTAATCTAATCTAAAATAAACTACAATAAACTAATCTAATCTAGAATAAACTAAGATAAACTAAAACAATCTAACCTAAAGTAAAATAATGTAATCTAATCTAAAATAAACTACAATAAACTAATCTAATCTAATCTAATCTAAAATACATTACAATAAACTAATCTAACCTAAAATAAACTAAGATGAACTAAAATAATCTAACCTAAAGTAAAATAGTGTAATCTAATGTAAAATAAACTATAATAAACTAATCTAATCTAATGTAAAATAAACTACAATAAACTAATCTAATCTAAAATAAACTAAGATAAACTAAAACAATCTAACCTAAAGTAAAATAATGTAATCTAATCTAAAATAAACTACAATAAACTAATCTAATCTACTCTAAAATACATTACAATAAACTAATCTAATCTAAAATAAACTAAGATGAAATAAAATAATCTGACCTAAAGTAAAATAATGTAATCTAATGTAAAATAAACTACAATAAACTACTCTAATCTAATGTAAAATAAACTACAATAAACTAATCTAATCTAAAATAAACTAAGATAAACTACAACAATCTAACCTAAAGTAAAATAATGTAATCTAATCTAAAATAAACTACAATAAACTAATCTAATCTACTCTAAAATACATTACAATAAACTAATCTAATGTAAAATAAACTAAGATGAAATAAAATAATCTAACCTAAAGTAAAATAATGTAATCTAATGTAAAATAAACTACAATTAACTACTCTAATCTAATGTAAAATAAACTACAATAAACTAATCTAATGTACTCTAAAATACACTACAATAAACTAATCTAATCTAATCTAAAATAGACTAAAATAATCTAACCTAAAGTAAAATAATGTAATCTAATCTAACATAAACTACAATAAACTAATCATATCTAATTTTATCTAATCTAATCTAATCTAATCTAGTCTAATCTAATCTAAATGCACCAAAGGGCTCCCAACAAGTTCAATGGATAACATAAACTGTTGGGATGATTCTGTAGCTGATTAAAGCATCCTTTCACCTCATGTCCGAGTCAAATCTCACTTAAATTGGATACTTTCATAACAGGAATGTGAGTATTTAAAGTAACATTTCATAGACTGTAGAGTACTTTTACCATAGTTTCATTATATGACAGTTGGAGTTTCCTGGCTTCATCCCCTGAGATGGTGAATGATATGGTACTCAGTCGTTTTAATTAAACTTGATGAAAGTAAAACGAAGTACTGTATATACATAAAAATGCTTAGATTGTAGGGTCTTCTGTCGACTCTGTTCTGCGAGTGGAGGTTTTATTTTTATAGATCCCTTAATAAGTAGCATGTTATTTCATAGCAGTGTGAAGTCTTGCTGGTCTTTTATCTTTGCCGTTTCACCCTTCTCACGTCGTATCCCCTGTAGTAAAGAGTGGGTGGACACTCCAAAAGGCTTCTGACACAGTTCAAAGTGTCTTTTATTGAACAGAAGAGTTCCTAGTGTGGTGCGATAGGGTGCCTGGCCTCCTTCCACCTGAGACTACAACGGAGGAACTCCACTCATTTGAGCAAAATAGATGAAAAGTTTCCTGGTTGCGATGAAGCTCAGGGAATGAGTCACAGAGCTGGAATACAAGATGAAACAGGGCTCTAAAAAAGAAGCAATGGCTTTCAAAAGTTTTTGGCCCCAGTGAATTTTCATACACATTTTTTTTTTTTACTGTGACATCTTTTGTTGTGAAGTGTGTGTTGCGTATTGCTTAATCCATAACGACCCAGAGCTACTTTTGTGGCAGTTCCCAAATGATTTTTTTTTCTCTATTTTTAACCTTTTTTAAGTGATTTATCACCATTTATTTTAATATTATACTCAGTATTTTGCCTGTTTGAGTAAAAATCAAGGTGAACAGCATTAGCTAGCATTAGCTTAGAAATGAAACTAAGATAAGATAAGATAAGATAAGATAAGATAAGATAAGATAAGGTAAAATAAGACAGGATAAGACAAGATAAGGTAAGGTAAGATAAGGTTAGGGTAAGGTAAGATAAGATAAGATACAATAAGGGTAAGATAAGATAAGATAAGATAAGATAAGATAAGATAAAATAAGACAGGATAAGACAAGATAAGGTAAGGTAAGATAAGGTTAGGGTAAGGTAAGATAAGATACAATTAGGGTAAGATAAGATAAGATAAGATAAGATAAGATAAGATAAGATAAGATAAGATAAGATAAGATTAGATAAGGTAATTTAAGATAAGGTAAGGTAAGGTGAAAACAAGATAAAGTAAGGTAAAAAAAAATAAGATAGGATAAGACAAGGTAAGATAAGATTAGGGTAAGGTAAGATAAGATACAATAAGGGTAAGATAAGATAAGATAATTTAAGATAAGGTAAGGTAAGGTGAAAACAAGATAAAGTAAGTTAAAAATAAGATAGGATAAGACAAGGTAAGATAAGATTAGGGTAAGGTAAGGTAAGATAAGATACAATAAGGGTAAGATAAGATAAGATAAGATAATTTAAGATAAGGTAAGGTAAGGTGAAAACAAGATAAAGTAAGTTAAAAATAAGATAGGATAAGACAAGGTAAGATAAGATTAGGGTAAGGTAAGGTAAGATAAGATACAATAAGGATAAGATAAGATAAGATAAGATAAGATAAGATAAGATAAGATAAGATAAGATAAGATAAGATAAGGTGAAAACAAGACAAAGTAAGGTAAAAATTAGACAGGATAAGACAAGGTAAGATAAGGTTAAGGTGAGGGAAGATAAGATACGATAAGGTTAAGATAAGGTAAGATAAGAGTAGACAAGGTAAGATAAGATAAGGTAAGTTAAGGTTAAAATAAGATAAGGTAAGGTAAAATAAGATAAGATAAGATAAGATAAGATAAGATAAGATAAGATAAGATAAGATAAGATAAGATTCTCAGAAAACTCAGCCGCACGCGTGCTGACAAGGACCAGAGGGCGGGAGCACATTACACCGGTTTTAGAGTCGCTGCATTGGCTCCCCGTACACTTCAGGATCGATTTTAAGATTCTCTTGCTGGTTTTTAAATGTCTTAACGGCCTTGCGCCCTCCTATTTATCTGATCTGCTTTTACCATATCAACCCTCGCGGACCCTGAGGTCCTGCGGCACTGGCCTTTTAACCATACCAAAACCCAGAACAAAAACCCACGGTGAGGCAGCATTTAGCCACTATGGCCCCCACCTGTGGAACAGCCTGCCGGAGAGCCTCAGGACTGCAGAGACCGTTGTTATTTTTAAAAGAAGATTAAAGACACACCTTTTTAATCAGGCTTTTAACTAATTTTTTAAACTCTTCTTGTTCTTATTTTGTTTTATTTATCACTGATACTTTATCTATTCTATTTTATTTATAATCTTACGTATTTTACTCTTGGTACTGTATTTATTTTATTTTATTTATTCTCTTAGTCCTATGTTATGCTTTTAGTTTTTAGCTTTTAACGCCAGTGTTTCCTCAGGGGGGTCCTCCACACTGGGAACTGTGTCTGCTCTGCTAGTGGGGGTACTGTCCTTGGGTCCCTTTGGCCCGGCTGGCTGGGGGTCCTCCCTTCGATGTGGGGGTCCACCTGTCTGTCGGAGTCGGGGGGCCTGGGTGCCGGTCCCCCCGATGGCACGACCTGTGGCTCCTCCCAGTGTGGACGGCCCCAAAGGTGGCGTTTCCTTGATCCACAGTGCCATGCCATGTCTCCCTGTTGTGTGCGTGTGCATGTGTGTGCGTGTGTAAGTGTGTGGGCGTGTGTGTGTGTGTGTGTGTGTGTGCGTGTCTAGTATGGAGGGTGGGAGGGAGGGGTTTTCTTTGTAATTGTTATTCTGTTTTTATTGTGTAATTGTTTTTAATTCTGTAAAGCACTTTGTGTTGCATCTGTGCATGAAAAGCGCTTTATAAATAAAGGTTGATTGATTGATTGATAAGATAAGATAAGATAAGGTAAGATAAGAGTTTATCCCACCACTGGGAAATTTCACAGTTAACAGCAGCAACAAACAACAAGCAAGTGCAAATGGATTTGGTATTTATATAAATAAAGAATTAGAATTAAAGATTGAATATTGATATTGCACCTGCACATCTGACACCAGCTAAATGTTTACCTACTTAACCAGCCTTGAACATATTGATGGTAGAGTGTTTTTTCAAATTTATTTTTTTACCAACTGTCAATATAAAGTCAAGCGAAGGTTCAACGTAGCATTAAAATCAAAGTTACAAATGAATATTTTGTAAATACTTTTGGACACTTTCCATACAAGTGTTGTGCTAAACCGATACAGACCAAGGGCTCCTTTTGTGGTAGTCCCCAAGTGATTTTTTTTTTCTGTCTAGTTAACTTTTTAAAGTAATTTATCACCATTTATTATAATATTATCCTCTGTATTCAATGTTTTTTTCAGTGAAAATATGGTCTTTTCTTATATTTAATTTACTGATCATGTAGATGTCCATAAATACTTGGATTAAAGTTGAGGGTTATTTATCAGAAATAGAGAAAACTGAAGAAAATGCGGTGTTTGCTATAAAATACATCAGTAATTGAACATAAACCCAGTGTCCTCATCCACTGTCATTGATCCACCTCCATGAATCAAGGTTGTAGAAGATGACAGTGTTTACATGGTAACCACGCAGCTTCTGAACGTCCAAATGGTTCATAGC
The DNA here is from genome assembly GCF_902148855.1 of Sphaeramia orbicularis. NCBI lineage: Eukaryota > Metazoa > Chordata > Actinopteri > Kurtiformes > Apogonidae > Sphaeramia > Sphaeramia orbicularis. The sequence continues at coordinate 43,303,980 of NC_043963.1, read as the reverse complement.
TGATGACCATGAAAAGGTAACAAACTGTATTTTACACCAATTATTTACATGTATTGATAGGATTGGTGGATCAACAGGTATTAAACAGTTTAGATCAGTAGATAGTTTCGGTCGACGGTGGATGTTTGGGTCTTTATGGGTTAAACTTTTCTGACCTGGGACCTGTGGGATGGAAAATGCGTGAAGGCAGATGACGTGGGAGTCAGTGGAAATATCACAGGCTTGGAGGCTGACCTTGAAAGGTTGGCTGATTCTTAGTTGGGTCACAGAAATCTCTTATTATTCACTGGGTCATGGGTGGAAATGGGTTGCGAGTCTGTTTTTGGTTGGTTCCCATATGACAAGGAGCACTTTATCATTTTTTTTTTTTTTTTTTTTTTTTTTTTTTTTTTTTTTTTTGCACACGGCATGAAACCAAATTCATCAAATCTTGATTCTGGGCTAAAACAAATTGAGAACAGAGGCTGTATTTAGCGAGACTATCCTCAATAGCTTCTTGTTTATCGGCCATGTATCTACCGTGTCACCCTCAGAAATACACACTCTCGTTCTCAGATTGTGTATTTTTAGAGGTCGCTATCGATCCACCAGCTGATGCTTATCACCAACATCCTACTCTTTGACCAGCCAGACCTGATAGCATCCAGATAGACGCGCAATCACACTGGGCCATCAGCGATAGCCCCAGAGCACCGCTATTCTAATGGAGACGTGTGATGAAGAGCTCTGGACCGGCTCTGAAGCTCTGTTTCCTGTAGTGGAATGTAGTCTGTGGTTTTATCACCACAGAAGTAAAGTTATGGACAAAAACAGATGGAACTCAACCAGTCTAGAATGTTTTGTTTATGTAGCATGAGCTGGTTGCACTTGATTTTCTAAAGTTGTTACTTACTGAAACACTCTAACATTAAAAAGTTCATTTTTTTTTTTTTTTTATAAAGATTTATTTATTATTTTTCATTTATACAAAACTTTAAACATCATGAACATCTTGAACATGGCAGAGAAAAAATAAATATATAAATAAATAAATGAATAAATGAAAATAAATATATATATAAATAAAGCAAAATACATACATAAAATGAAAATAAATAAAATAAATCTCAAAAAGATGTGACAAGCATTAATCTGACAGCATTACAGGAGGTCCTCAGGTTACACGATACTCGACCTACGCTGTTTCGACTTTACGACGCCTGAGTCTCATCCACCATTTTGTCTCCAGCCCCATAGTGTAGAGTGTCTGTGTTTGTGCTCCGTAATTTTCTCGGTATCCTCGCCTTTTTCACCCTCCTTTTTCACATCATGGCCCCAAAAAAGAAAGAAGGATCTTCTAGCGATGCTGGTCCAGCCAAGAGGAAAGCCATTACGATGGAAACGAAGCTGGATATCATGAAAAGGTCGGAGAAAGGCGAGACACCGACGAACATCGGTAAAGCCTTAGGCTTCAGTCGGTCGACCGTGGCGACCATTATTAAGGGCAGAGGGTATTAAAGGGTTAATTCCGACTTACACGGAAATTCAGGTTATGTCGCCAGCGTAGGAACGGAACTCGTTCGTAACCCAAGGACCTCCTGTATATAGAAACAGCTGATTAAATAACATAATAAATAAAACTTAGGTATAGAGTTGAAATAATACTATACATGTACATTCCCACATCAAACAAAATGTCCCAATTTGTCACTTACTCACTACCCCTTCATTATCACCACTCTTAATTAAATCCAAAAACATCTTCCAAATGTTATAGAATTCCGAAGTTCTCTTTTTAATCGTATATGTCAGTTTCTCAAGAGCCAAACTTGAGGTTAAATTATTTAACCAGAAGTCAAAAGAGGGGCGACCAGTATTTTTCCAACACAAAGCGATACACCGCTTAGCTTGTAATAAACGTAAATCAACCATTTTTCTTTCTTTAGCAGATAAAGAGCAGTTTACAGGATAAATGCCCAGTATACATAATTTAGTTACATAATTTAGGACACACAGGTATCGGACAAGATGTAATCTGGGAAACATATTTCAACACAGAATTCCAGAATTTTTGAATCTCATCACATTTCCACAAACAGTGATATAATGAACCCTGATGATTATTACACTTGTAACATAAGTCTGGTATATTAGGATCGAATTTATTTAATTGTACTGGGGAGACATAAGTTCACATTACCCAGTTAAATTGTACCAACCTTAAACGGGTATTGATGGTTCTAGTGTGAGTCACTGAACAAATTGTACTCCATTCATTTAATGAGACATCTGTTCTTAAATCTTTTATCCACTCTTGTCTCTTACGATCAGAATTATTAATATGATCTATCAATATGTTATAAAACTGTGACATTAATTTTTTTGTCAAAACAGTTCTTAGTAATGTAAGTTTTAAAAAGTTCATCTTTAGTGTGTTAGTCTCCCTCTTCTTACCATAAAACATCCGAGCAGCACTTGCTAAAAAGTAAACACATGCAATAAAACGACTGTTAAAAGGTCCTAAACTGACAAAAATCACTCATATTCACTGTTTACAGATTCAAAATGTCTATAAAATCTCTCTGAATCATAAAGTCATAAAAACCAACATGCTTCTTGACTTCACTGAGACACGGGATTTGCCCCATATTTAATGTTTGCATAAATGACAATCCATGTTGTAACTGAACTTAGTTTTATGAAGTGACATATATATATATATATATATATATACATATATATATATATATATATATATATATACAGTACAGGCCAAAAGTTTGGACGGACACACCTTCTCATTCTTTGCATTTTCTTTATTTTCATGACTATTTACATTGTAGATTCTCACTGAAGGCATCAAAACTATGAATGAACACATGTGGAATTATGTACTTAACAAAAAAGTGTGAAATAACTGAAAACATATCTTATATTCTAGTTTCTTCAACGTAGCCACCCTTAGCTCTGATGACTGCCTTGCACACCCTTGGCATTCTCTTGATGAGCTTCCAGAGGTAGTCACCTGAAATGGTTTCCACTTCATAGCTGTGCCTTGTCAGGGTTACTTAGTGGAATTTCTTGCCTTATTGATGGGGTTGGGACCATCAGCTGTGTTGTGCAGAAGTCAGGTTGATGCACAGCTGACAGCCCTATTGGACAACTGTTAGAATGCATATTATGGCGAGAACCAATCAGCTAAGTAAAGACAAACGAGTGGCCATCATTACTTTAACAAATGAAGGTCAGTCAGTCTAGAAAATTTCAAAAACTTTGAATGTGTCCCCAAGTGCAGTCGCAAAAACCATCAAGCGCTCCAACGAAACTGGCTCACATGAGGACCGCCCCAGGAAAGGAAGACCAAGAGTCACCTCTGATGCTGAAGATAAGTTCATCTGAGTCACCAGCCTCAGAAATCGCAAATTAACAGCAGCTCAGATTAGAGACCAGATGAATACCACACAGAGCTCTAGCAGCAGACACATCTCTACAACAACTGTTAAGAGGAGACTGCGTGAATCAGGCCTTCATGGTCAAATAGCTGCTAGGAAACCACTGCTCAGGAGAGGCAACAAACAGAAGAGATTTATTTGGGCCAAGAAACCCAAGGAATGGACATTAGACCAGTGGAAATCTGTGCTTTGGTCTGATGAGTCCAAATTTGAGATCTTTGGATCCAACCGCCGTGTCTTTGTGCGACGCAGAAAAGGTGAACGGATGGATGCTACATGCCTGGTTCCCACCGTGAAGCATGAAGGGGGAGGTGTGATGGTGTGGGGGTGCTTTGCTGGTGACGCTGTTGGGGATTTATTCAAGACTGAAGGCAACCTGAATCAGCATGGCTACCACAGCATCCTGAAGTGACATGCCATTCCATCCAGTTTGTGTTTAGTTGGACCATCATTTATGTTTCAACAGGACAATGACCCCAAACACACCTCCAGGCTGTGTGAGGGATATTTGACCAAGAAGGAGAGTGATGGAGTGCTGCGCCAGATGACCTGGCCTCCACAGTCACCGGACCTGAACCCAATCGAGATGGTTTGGGGTGAGCTGGACCGCAGAGTGAAGGCAAAAGGGCCAACAAGTGCTAAGCATTTCTGGGAACTTCTTCAAGACTGTTAGGAAACCATTTCAGGTGACTACCTCTTGATGCTCATCAAGAGAATGCCAAGAGTGTGCAAAGCAGTCATCAGAGCTAAGGGTGGCTACTTTGAAGAAACTAGAATATAAGAGATGTTTTCAGTTATTTCACACTTTTTTGTTAAGTACATAATTCCACATGTGTTCATTCATAGTTTTGATGCCTTCAGTGAGAATCTACAATGTAAATAGTCATGAAAATAAAGAAAATGCAAAGAATGAGAAGGTGTGTCCAAACTTTTGGCCTGTACTGTATATATATATATATATATATATATACACATAAAAGCATCCAGAAACCGTAAAATGATAGAATACTCATGGTAATATTAACCTTATGACAGCCCTGTATTACTGTAAAGCATCAAGCCAATAGTTTAAGTGTAAGACCATAGATGAAACAGCCTGAATTTAAGGTTTTTATTGATAATTAAGTTGTGTGATACATTATATTGCTAATCACAGACAGTGTTAACCAGAATTATGTCAAAGCTGATATACTGAAGAGCTGAAAATAAATATATTATTCTATTGCAATATAATCACATCAAAGCAGTTACTTTTCCACCACTTTGGACTGAAAACTGTGTTAGTTATTCATTTTTTTCTTTATTTATCTTTTATTTTTATTTTATTTTATTTTTTTCATCTTTGCTAGTGTGAAACGACTTCTATTGATAAGAAGTAAAAGTTAATGGCTTGTTTTATTGAAACATCAATGCTTAAGTTGAGTGTCTTTGCCTCTTTAGCCTCTGACTAAGTTCATTTAAGGAGATTATGTGTTACTACTCAGGTCTCATTAATGACACATAAATATATCAGATATTAACGCAGCTTCAGACAAACTTAACACACTGATGAACCAAACTGGATGTGTATGTGTGTGATGAGCTGTCTTGTCATATATTAATCATGTGAAACCTTTCATACAAACACAAATGTAAAGCTGGTGCGACATAATTCATCTGGTTGTGGTTTGGAGACTGTCTCACCTCCTTATGGCGCCTCCTGGAAACCAGACTTTGGCCGTTACTGGTAAAATCTGTCACTAGACCACTTAGCATATGACAGGAATACTTATTTGGAAATAAATCTGGCCTATCAGGCTTAATAAAACACAAAAATTAGTCAGTCTTCTGTTAAAGGGTGCTTGTGAATTTTCATTGGTAGCTATTTCAGAAGATCTCATATAGTACTTGTGGTCCCATCAGATTTACACGAGTACTAAGTCACAGCTTCATCAGTCAGGTATGATCAGCGACATGTTGCCTCTTTTATGGACTGTTCCAGCACCGGTAGTGACGAAGTATCCTTTTATTGTCCGATGACCTGGGCTGTGATGGGCTGGTCTCTGATCCTGTGCTGCAGACACCAGTCTAAGATGACCCATTATCAGCCAGTGATGGGTCATGTCTCAAGGACAATGGAAGGCAAAGCTTACAGCTGCACAAACAACAAGCACGAACTGATAGAAAAATTTGGAGACAAAAGATATAGTCGCTGGTTTCTGGAATCAAAAGAATTTACTTGCAGCAAGGAGTCAAGTTCATACGACAGCAGGTGCAGCAGTTAGGGATGGGAATCGATAAAACTTTAATGATTCCATTATTGATTTAGCTTCATCGATCCGATTCCTTATCAGTTCTCAATGGGTGGGGGAATAAAAGAGTACGAACAGATTTATTTGCATTAACTGCCTTTTATATTTCCATCTGCACAGAAAATATGCACAAATAATATTAACAGATGACACCGGGCCCAGTTCAGAGGGGTCTCTTGCTGTTGTGCACCTCATTTTCCTTTCCCTTACCATTGGAAACTTTTATTTGAAGGGGGGCAGGATGTTTGTTTTGCTCTATACCCTGATTTATGTAAGTTTGATGCAAATCTGTTGAAGTAACAGAAACCGTAAGGATTCACCTGATGGCCATTGTGAGGAGGAACTCTCCACAGTACTGATATTGTTAGAGACGTTTTTGGTGTTTCAGTTGAAAACTCATATTTATATTTAGGTTTGATTTATCATTAATAATTTATGGATATTATATGAATGTTAAGTAGTTATAGTATAAGTCTTGATATAATTTTGTGATGCAATCCTATTGGCCGCTAAGATTATAAGAAAAAGGAGTGGAACCGGAAGCCTGAAGCCTGGAGCATCACAGTCTTTTGACCGTCACGTAATTTAATTTAGAAATTCATCTTTTGTTTGTATTATTCTAAGTTTTAAGTAAAGACCGCAAACAGAAAAGTTGGATTCCAGACCCTTTTGTTTACTGATACGTGTCGCGTAAGAAGAACTCCGAGGTTCACAGCTAGTGAGTTATACGCTGCACTCACACATATGTTGCTTAGAAATTCAGAATAACAGCGTTTTCATGCTAGGTGTCCAAATCCTTGCTGTACCTGGATACGTTCACACCTTTCCCTTTCAGACGTTGCGTACGTACCGCAGCCCATGCCCAAGAACGAGTGGATGTTACAGGGCTGAAACAGTAGGTGGCGGTGTGGGAGGAATTCTGTAGCTATCCAACAAACGCAGAAGTGACAAACCCTTACATCATCAGCTGAGCGACTTTTCTGTTCACAGGCAATACTTTTCTATTTGTTAGCCTGTTTGAGGGTAAGAAAAGAAGAGCGACCTTCGTTGTCCCTAATTTATCACCGACTGGTTCGGTTGATAAGGTGCCGCGTGGATCTGATATTTTTTCAGGAGATGACAGGAGCGCCAACTATGGTCTTGTGCAGGGACGTGCACAGGATTATAGAGGGGCAGGGGCTCAAAGTCACAAAAGGGCAGTATATTTGAGCCAATTTTTTTTCAGGCCTTAATAACACGATATGTGGCTTAATGTAAAATGAATAAAGTAGCCATAGACAACAACAACAGCATAATAGTGTATGATGTGTAGCTGTGAGTGATGCAATTGCTGTTTCTCTTGTGTCAACAAATTATTGTCAAAATGTATCATAATACTGAGGTTTGGAGGACATGCGATTCAGCTGCAATTCTAAAAGGCAATAAAACATTGGCTTATTATCAGGCTATATATTGTTGAAGATAAGCCCCGCCCTTCAGTGAGAGACAAACCGTAGCGTTGTTTATACAGCTGTTTTCTTTTACATTTCTATGCAGAACAGCAATTTATTTATTTTTAAAAGTAAAAAGGGCACTTTTTCTACGAGGCAAAAAGGGCAGGGACTCAAGCCCCCTTTGGGCCCTATGTGTGCACGTGCCTGGTCTTGTGGTGATTAAGTCACTTCCGGTCTCAGGTACGGATTGCTTTCATATGGCAACATTCCGTACTGGAATCCACGCAGTCCGTAGCCAGGACTACCTTCTCAGCTGGACTCGGGTATGGTACTCACGCATGCACCATTTGCAGTCACACTGATAAAATTAAGTGGACTTTGGGGTCCAACGCAGGGGCGCCGCTACCAATTGTGGGCCCCATGAAAGGTAAACATTGCGGACCCTTTCATAAAATTCTGTATCTTGTTGATCTGTCGGAGCTAGCGTGAAAATGAAGCTGAAACTTTACATTCTTTCAACGTCCGACTCCCGACTTCTATTCCTCTATTATACAGCGGATCTTCAACACAATTTTCACAACTTCTAATTCTGTATCTACTGGACCCCCTCCTGTGCTCTATGGGGCCCCCCACAAATGCTGGGCCCCATGAATTTGTCATGCTTACCCCTTCTTATTGGCACCCCAGGTCCAAAGGACTCGGATACCCAGTGTGAAAACGCCGCCGTTGGTACCGAATGATGTCACCGTGCACCACCTTTCACTATTTTACCAAAACAGTTGACGTGGTAGAATGTGAGAAGTGAGCAATGGCGTCAAAGATAAATCCAAAAAAAGGCTTCTCCAAGTAGCCCAGTATTTAATTAGATGAGATACTTAATTAGATAAGCCTTTATTATAGTGTACGGCTGTTAAGGCCAAGAAGTGGAACATTGCCCACGATGATTAAAGAGTCCAGCTCATACTAATACTTAAACAGATTGTCCACGAGCCGTACACCATCCACTTTTACAGACATTATTATTCTGTAGCAGCAAAGCCAACGAGCTCACAGAGGCTGGTGATGAATATCAGCTTATGTCTGGCCTTTGTTTGACCTCTTTTCTTGGTTTTCTACATAAATCTGCAACAGTGAGTGTAAAAGGCAGCCCCAGGGATGGTGCTGCGTTGTGTGTTATGGGTTTTGTAGAAGTGGCTGGTTGTTGTGATGTATGTTGTTGAAAGTTTTTTTGTGTTTTGAGACAGACAGTGGGTGGGAAAGCAAAAGTAGTTAATGATAAGTGAGAGGATGGATATGCACTACAAATAAAAAGATGAGGATATTTTTAATTTGTGGGCTGTTTGTTTCAGTTGGCATTCTTGCACAGGGCTTTTTACTTTTTTGTGTGTGAATTGAGTTGAAACATGTTTTTTTAATGACCAGATATAGTTATATTTACAAATGGCAAAAATGAAAAAAAAAAAAAAAAAAAGAAGAAATATCCTTAACTTTTTGTTTGTAGTGAATCTGAATGGCAGGAGTTAATGTTGAAGAACTGAGAAGAGAAGAGAACCTGTAATGTAAGACCGGATAAGTTGAGTTTACTTTAAAAATTTGAGTAAACCGGTTGCCTCAAAAAATTTAAGTAATGAAAACTTGAGCGCATTAAAGTTAACTGCTTGACTTAAATGGAATAGCTATTTTAAGTACAACACACTAAATGCCAAGTTAATTTAACTTTAACCCTTTCATGCATGAGTTATGAGAACCTTAATCAAGATTTTTTTCCTGAGTATTTTTATTCCTCTTTAGACATTAAAAAAACAACGTGATTGAATTTTTTTTAAATTTTTTTTTAATTTTTTTAAGAACCTATTTTTCATGGAGTTACAAAAATATCCACTCAGCTGGACACCATGCGTTTAATTTTTGAAGCAAAGAAACATGTATTTACTGAGATACTGTGTGAAAACTAGGAAATAAATGTTTTTTTTTTAATGTTGCTAATCTGCTGTTTTCTCACATTTTAACATACTGTAATTGTAGTTATTACTCACTCAAATAATATGCAAAAAACAACAAAACACAATAACGTAAAAAAAAAAACAAAAAAAAAAAACAACAACTGTTAATTACAGTCTAATAACAATTAGCAATTGATTTACACTCAAATATGTTCCTGCAGATCAGGTTTATCAAGAACAGGAATGTTACAGTAATGGTATGAACTGCAGTGTATTATGGGATGGTGCATAAGTATCCACTGTGTTGGTTGATATGCAAGTAAAACAATAAAATCCATAAATATACAAGTGAACAGCTGTAGAATAACTGTCCACTGTCGTGACCACTGTGCATGAAAGGGTTAAATTTGTTGCAATGTCAGTGCTTTTTATAATCATAGACTTAATATCATCTGTTCATTGTACTCAATTTCAACTTCATTTCAATTAAAATTTTTACAATATAAATTACTTTGTATATTTATTCTACTTAGCATATTGTAGCGTGGATGGAAGTTAATATAATTTGCCTGTATAGGAAGTGCTTTTAATTTGGCAAGGCATAAAGATTTACATTGAATAAGCACAATCATAGTCATAAATCATATCAATAAATCATAAATCATAAATGAGACTTTTGGCAAAATTATAGTTTTTCCATTAGGTAAATTTTTATGCGCAAGCTATATTTGCGCAATTTGAGGGTCAATGGAAAAGCGACTAGTGATGTCAAAATCATTTTAGTTCAGGTTCCACATTCAGTCCAATATGATCTCAAGTGGATGAGACCTGTAAAATACTGTCATAATAACCAATAATTAAGGACAATCCTAAATTTTTCTCTTTGTTTAAGTATCAAAAAGTACAATTACATGAACATATTTGCATTTATAAACTACCTTTCCACGAAAAAATGTGAATAACCTGAACAAATATGAACAACCACTATATAATGGGGCGGCCATGGCTCAGGTGGTAGAGCGGGTTGTCCAATAACCGAAGGGTTGGCAGTTCAAATCCAGCTCTAGCCTAGTCAGTCTGTTGTGTCCTTGGGCAAGACACTTTGCCCTCCTTGCCTCCAGTGCCACTCACACTGGTGTATGAATGTGAATATTTGGTGGTGGTCGGAAGGCGTGAATTGGCAGCCACACTTCCGTCAGTCTGCCCCAGGGCAACTGTGGATACATATGTAGTTTACCACCACCAGAGGGAGAATGTGAGAGCGAATGAATAATGGATCAATAATGTAAAAGCGCTTTGGGTGTCTAGAAAAGCACTATATAAAATCCAATCCATTATTATAATTGAGGGACTTTTTGAGTTTCCTTTACAACAGTGTTTTTCAACCTTGGGGTCGAGACCCTACTTGGGGTCACCTGGAATTCAAATGGGGTCACCTGAAATTTCTAGTAATTGATTAAAAATAGTAATAATAACAATATTAACAAGAAAAATACAGTGCGTTGAGAGAGACAATCGCAATTAATAAAGCACATGACAAAATCTGAAGCTGAAACTGTTTATCTTTCAAATGTTCATTGTGGTCGGTTTCAGATGCTGCAGCTCTTTCATAATTCATAGTTTGAGTTATTGTTCTTTTAGTATTAATTTATAAATCCAAGCTGGACTGACTGTACATATCCTGACCAAGGAAAATAAAATTCTCACTTTGTGCAGTAATCTACACCTGGCTTTTCTGCCTCCGTCCATAACAATATACATTATATAGACTAAATGTCATCAAAATTAATGTTTATTTTCAACATAGTATAGCAAACAATTACATGATCAAAAACAAATTAATTTTTGCAAAAAAAAAAAAAAAAAAAAAAAAAAGTCTCAATTTTGAATGTCTGGGGTCGCCAGAAATATGTGATGTTAAAATGGGGTCACGAGCCAAAAAAGGTTGGAAACCACCGGCATAAAGATTTACATTAAATAAGCACAATTATAGCTGAACAGGAAAGCCTTTGTTGGGCCTGTGGCTCTCACTCATGGTGCAGCTCTACAAAAATACAAAAACAAACACAAAAAGGCCAATAAACATCGCCATACACACATTAAGTCAAAATGAACACTAACACCACAACCCCGCTGAACCCCTGCACATAAAAATAACACATTTTCAACAACATACCCAATACCCACAATGCAATGCAGATATAAAAAAGGTGTGATCATGACTAAAACTTAGTGATTTAAATCCATTTAACTTAAACTTTTTCGTACATTTGACTATGTCTACAAATGAGTAGAATATACTTAACATTTTATAGTAATGTGATACAACTTAAATCATTTAAATACATTATAATTAAAGCATTTTAGTAAATACAAAGTGCAGGTTTACAGTGTGTGATCTGGATGTGGGTTGACTGAATGGAGAGATCTAGTGGGATTACTCGCATGACCACCGGACGATGTGTGTATTTTATGTGTGTGTGTGTGTGTGTGTGTGTGTGTTACTAAGAGTCTCAAAGGGCATAACTATATTAGTGTCTAAAACGAGACATTTCTCAACAGATGAGTCTTCCTGTGTCTCTCATGGGAGATGTGGTCATCATATCAGGTCCTCTCCTATGTGTGTGTGTGTGTGTGTGTGTGTACATCATCGACAGGGTCTCGCCCCCTCCTTTCTGAAATGGTTCATTGGACTGTAACGTTAATCCGCTGGGACCCACTACACTACGCTGTGCTGCTGCTACTACCCCCCCCCCCCCCCAGCGCTTACACACACAGACAAACACACAGCGTCTCCATCATCCATCACACTCAGAGGTTGTCAGCGCCACGCTCAGGTGGCCTCATGGGTGACGGTCAGCAGCCAATCGGGGCTTTTGGCTCATCTGTGACATCACAGTAGAAGGGACGTCCACATCCTTATAGAAAGTAATTAAAGGTGAGAGATAGAAAGCAGGTAGTAGAATAAAAGCTAAGCAGTGTTAGAGGTGGAGGGAAATTAAGTCAGTGTCATTTCTTTTAATGTCTTTCATCCATCATAGTCTTTCTTTTGACTCAGTAAATAACAATCATAGGATAACATCAGCTACTTGAAACTGAAGTCACTATGGAAATTTCATATAATATCATATACTAACGACTACTAACTCTAAATAATCCTGCCTCCAAGCGATTCCTATCATTTTTTTAGGTCTTATTTGTTTCATCTGCACCTTCGAATACATCCTGTTGGTGGATTTTGGGAAATTTTTGTTCTGGTAATTTGATTTTAGGAATAATATAAGGGTAATTACCTCCGCCAAGGAGGTTATGTTTTTGCCAGGGTTTGTTTGTTTGTTTGTCTGTTTGTTTGTTTGTCTGTCTGTCCGTTAGTGTGCAACATAACTCAAAAACTTATGGACAAATTTGGATGAAATTTTCAGGGTTTGTTGGAAATGGGATAACAAAGAAATGATTAAATTTTGGTGGTGATCGGGGGTGGGGGGGCCCACGGCGGGGGGGGGGGCGCAGACCAGAAAATTTCATCACAATCTGTCCATAACTTTTTGAGTTATGTTGCACACTAACGGACAGACAAACAGACAGACAGACAGACAGACAAACAAACAAACCCTGGCAAAAACATAACCTCCTTGGCGTGGGGGGGCCCACGGGGGGGGGGGCACTGATCAGCCTTGGCGGAGGTCTGCGCTCTCCGAGTGCTTTTCTAGTTCAAGATGAAATCACCAGGTTTCAGAGGAAAAAAAAAAGAGTTAATTAATGTCTGTTAACATTTGGAGACCACTAATTAACATTTCTAAAAAACAATCATGTCCAAATAAGAAAATTCTTGTTCTTGTATTGTTCTTCATTGTGTATGAAGCAACGGATCTGTTGTTTTTGTTTGTTGTTTAAAGTAATTAACGACCAAATAAACTACTACTACTACAGCTACTTTTCAAACACAACTGTATATGTTAGCATTTAGCAATTAGCTGAAATAATGTGTCATTTTAGCTTATTTCCTAGTTAGTTGGCCTAGTTGGTTTCTGTGAGTTAGCATGAGCATGATGCAAAAAAAAAAAAAAAAAAAAAAAAAAAAAAACAGTGAAAACAGCGAAAAATTAGGAAAAGTTAAAAGAACTATACAAGGAAACGAGTGGGAAAGGAAAAGCACTGTGACATCAGCGGCTGAGGATGCACAAATGGGGTTTTGGCTTTTGGGAAATGTTAAGAGCAGGTGCTTGAAGCCAACGTTGATAGAATTTGGAGAGGTGGTAGTCGTGTGTTATTGTAGGAATGAGACTGTGTTCATGATTCCCTGTGAGGTATATGTAGATCATTTGAATAATCAGTACTTTCAGGGTACAAAACATAGTCGGAATTAATGAGTATTAATTCTGATGTAGTACTTTTAACCTAAACAGACCCATATAACCACTGGTAACTAAACATCTACTGAAAAAAAAAAAGTTTAATACCTGTTGATCCACTAATCCTATCAATACATGTAAATAATTGGTGTAAAATACAGTTTGTCGTCTTTTCATGGTCATCAGATATGACCCATTTGGACATTCAGAGGCTCCGTAGTTACCGTGGAAACACTGTCATCTTCTAAAACATTGATTCACCAGTGAAAAAGTTGATGGAGAGACTGGGTTAATGTTCAGTTAATGATATATTTAACTGCAAATGTCACTTTTTCTTTAGTTTTCTCTATTTTTGATGTAATAACCCTGTTAATTCAAGCTTTTATGGACTTCTACATTAGAATTTACAGGGTGGGGAAGCAAAATTTACAATGAACATTTAGTTGTTTTTTCTCAGCAGGCACTACGTCAATTGTTTTGAAACCAAACATATATTGATGTCATAATCATACCTAACACTATTATCCATACCTTTTCAGAAACTTTTGCCCATATGAGTAATCAGGAAAGCAAACGTCAAAGAGTGTGTGATTTGCTGAATGCACTCGTCACACCAAAGGAGATTTCAAAACTAGTTGGAGTGTCCATAAAGACTGTTTATAATGGAAAGAAGAGAATGACTATGAGCAAAACTATTACGAGAAAGTCTGGAAGTGGAGGAAGCAACAAAAAACGTACCAAAGCTTTTATTAAAGCTCTCAAATCCAAAATCCTAAAGGATCCAACCAAATCCATGAGAAAAATGGCAATTGAACTTGAGCTAGACAACAAGACTGTTAGAAATGCAGTAAAATATGATTTGAAGTTAAAATCTTACACAAGAACACCAAAACATTTGTTGACAACAGCAACAAATCCAACTTTAGCAATTTTTGGGAATCATGTTTATGGCCGCCTTCTAGCCCAGATCTAAACCCTCTGGATTCTGCTATTTGGGGCGTTTTAGAACATGCTACCAATAGAACATCACACAGCAATGTCGAGTTTCTTAAAGATACTATTAACTCTTTCAATGCCATGGGCCGATTAAATCGGCTTTACGAATACAACCTTTAAAGTGCAACGGGCCGATCAGATCGGCTTTGGAGAACACGCCATATTTGTGTACAAACAAACCATCCACCTCCATTTCTTTCTCACATTTCGATGACGTTCTTTCAAATCTTCTTGCAAATTACGATCAATAATGAATCGGCTGCGTCCGGTGCGTTTTGAATCTAAGTAGCAATCGGTCGGATGTTACCGAGCGGTTTTTGACCAAGGAAGAGCTTGCGTTTCGTTTTCTGCTTGGGAAATTTTATGAATGAATTTATGAATGAAATCATATGCAAATTAGATGGCCATTTTGTAGTAATATCGTAAACACAGCGATCTGTCAAAACAGTCCCATCTGCTAGAAAATGAGTTCTGATGACGATTCAGACTTCGATTATAAAAACGACGCGAAATACTGAAAAACGGCCAAATTCTGTGGCACTTTTAAGGCTTATTAGCCCCTTAACTGTCTGGCACCGAAAGAGTTAAAGAAGAATGGGAGAAGTTGTCACCCGAATATTTGAGGAACACTTGCGCAAGTTTCAGGAAGTGTGTGAAGGCAGTTATTGAGAAAGAAGGAGGACACATAGAATAAAAACATTTTCTATTATGTCAGTTTTCTTGTGGCAAATAAATTCTCATGACTTTCAATAAACTAATTGGTCATACACTGTCTTTCAGTCCCTGCCTCAAAATATTGTAAATTTTGCTTCCCCACCCTGTAAATATAGGAAAATACCAGATTTTCACTGAAAAAACATCAAATACAGAGGATAATATTATAATAAATGATAATAAATCATTTAAGAAAGGTTAAACAGAGAGAAAAAACTATTTGGGAACTGCCACAAAAGGAGCTCCAGGTCGTTTTGGGTTTAGCACACAGGTGTCAAACATGCGGCCCGGGGGCCAAATCCGGCCCGCTAAAGAGTCCAGTCCGGCCCTTGGGATGAATTTGTGAAATGCAAAAATTACACTAAGATATGAACAATCCTTTTAGTTCAGGTTCCACATTCAGACCAATTCAATCTCCAGTGGGCAGGACCAGTAAAATATGATCATAATAATATACAAATAATGACAACTTCAAATGTTTCTCTTTGTAAATGTAAATATTTTCATGTATTTACACTAAAACAAATTATAATTCCGCAAAAAAAATGTGAATAACCTGAAATGTCTTAAGAGAAATAAGTACAATTTTAACAATATTCTGTCTGTTATTAAATGTTTTGTGTGTTTGTAGATCCCCTGTGATCTGTAAGTTATAATATACATGTGTAAATGATAAACTGAGGCAGAATACTGTTAAAATTACACTTATTTTTTCAGTTTGTTCCTGTTATTCACATCTTTTGAAAGGATAATTTGTAGATATAAACCTTTTCATAATGTAAATGAACTTTTTTGTTCTAAAAAATTGAGAAAAGTTTGGAGTTGACATTATTTATATATTATTATGTTATTATTTTACTGGTTCGGCCCACTTCAGATCAAATTTAGCTGAATCTGGCCCTTGAACTAAAATGAGTTTGACCCCCCTGGTTTAGCACAATACTTGCAATGAAAAGTATATAATATAAGTATATAATAAAGTTGATATAATAATCCTTAATTTAATCTGAGCTTTTATGAACATCCACAAGATCAATAAATTAAAAATATAGGAAAATACATGATTTACACTAAAAAAAAAAAAAGTAAAACAAGGAGCATATTATTATAATCAGTGGTGGTAAATCATTTAAGAAACATTGAATATAGAGAAAAAAAATTTTGGGAACTGCCACAAAAGTAGCACTTGGTCTTTATGGGTTAAAATTAAAATGCATTAGTGTGAATAGAGCCTCTTTCTTTATGTGTTGAGTTGGAAATCCTCCTTCTTAAATTAAACAAACTCTTTTAAAACCCTCTTGGGTTTGCTGGAGAATGCATTGACACAAAATTGAAAGTAGGCCAGATTTTGTGGGTTCAATTACATTAAATTGACTTAATTACAATGTATTATTAGTACTTTAATAACTGTTGTAAAGGGTTAGGGTTAAGGTTTTCGGTGTTTAATACCTATTGATCCACTAATTCTATCAATACATTTAAATAATAGGTATAAAATACAGTTTGTCATCTTTTCATGGTCATCAGATATGACCCATTTGGACGTTCAGAGGCTCCGTAGTTACCGTAGAAACACCGTCATCTTCTACAACATTGATTCACCGGTAAAACCCATGGAGTTGGATCAATGACAGTGGATGGAGACACTTGTTTTTATGTTTAGTTATTGATGTCTTTGTTGAAAAAGTCACTTTTTCTTTAGTTTTCTTTGGCTCTGATATAATAACCCTCAACTTTAATCTGAGTTTTTCTGAACATCTACATGATCAGTGAATTAAATGTAAGAAAATACATGATTTATACTGATGTGATATATCATTTAGGAAAGACAAAAAATAAATAAATAAATAAATGAATAAATAATAATAATAATAATAATAATAATAATAATAATAATAATAATAATAATAATTTGGAGGCTGTGACAAAAATAGTTTTGGGTCTTTAAGGGTTAAAGGTACATTAATGTTCTGCTACATAAAAAATAGATGAAAACATCAGTTTAGGAACTTGAAGTCGAAAAAGAATGCGATTTTATGAAGTACAGAGGATAATATTATTTATTTGTTTGTTTGTTTATTTAGCAGGGACAGTACACATTAATGAACATTTCTGTAAATGTGCCAGTATTAGCAAAAAAGTTATTTTTCAACTGTTGGTCCTGGGTAAGATGTAAAATATCAGCATTCATAAAATTAGAAACATTTTAAAAATTAAGTTTACACACACACACACATTATATAGCATTAGTTTACACACACATCATATAGCATTAGTTTACACACACACATTATATAGCATTAGTTTATACACACACACACATTACATAGCATTAGTTTACACACACACATTATATAGCATTAGTTTATACACACATCATATAGCATTAGTTTACACACACACATTATATAGCATTAGTTTATACACACACACACATTACATAGCATTAGTTTACACACACACATTATATAGCATTAGTTTATACACACACACACACATTACATAGCATTAGTTTACACACACACATTATATAGCATTAGTTTACACACACATCATCTAGCATTAGTTTATACACACACACACACACACACATTATATAGCATTAGTTTACACACACATCATATAGCATTAGTTTATACACACACACACATTACATAGCATTAGTTTACACACACATTATATAGCATTAGATTACACACACATTATACAGCATTAGTTCACACACACATTACATAGCATTAGTTCACACACACACACACACACACACACACACACATTATAAAGCATTATTTACACACACACATTGTACAGCATTAGTTCACACACACACACACACACACACACACACACACATACACACACACACACACATTACATATCATTAGTTCACACACACATTATATAGTGTTAGTTCACACACATTATATAGCATTAGCTTACGCACACATTATATAGCGTTAGTTCACACACATTATATAGCATTAGTTTACACACACATTATATAGCGTTAGTTCACACACATTATATAGCATTAGTTCACACACACACATTATATAGTGTTAGTTCACACACATTATATAGCATTAGTTTACACACACATTATATAGCGTTAGTTCACACACATTATTTAGCATTAGTTTACACACACACATTGTATAGCGTTAGTTCATACACACACACACTACATACCATTAGTTTACACACACACATTATATAGCATTAGATTACACACACATTATTTAGCATTAGTTCACACACACACACACGCACACACAGACACACACATTACATAGCATTAGTTCACACACACACATTGTATAGCGTTAGTTCATACACACACACACACTACATACCATTAGTTTACACACACACATTGTATAGCATTAGATTACACACACATTATTTAGCATTAGTTCACACACACACACACACACACACACACACATTACATAGCATTAGTTCACACACACATTATATAGTGTTAGTTCACACACATTATATAGCATTAGTTTACACACACACATTACATAGCATTAGTTCACACACACATTATACACAGTTAACCTTTAAGTATTAGAATAAATATTCATAAAACATATAAACAAATATTTTGGAACTGCCACCGGAGTAGCACTGGGTCTGTATGGGTTAATTCAGAATGGTCACCGATGAATAAATGTATTAAATCAAACAGCTCCTGAAAAACAGGGCCTTAGGTGTTCTTGCTAAATTTGAGTATAGAAGCCTGGGGACGCCTGAGGCAGCTGACAGGGGGATAATAAAGATTTTAAATTGGCGGTATGGAGGACCAACTTAAAACCTGTTCTGCTGAAGGCTTACCTACCGACGTTTGATCAGAGCGCGTGTGTATTTTGGCCCCAAGGCTACTGTAAAACACTCCACAGGCATCAGACTGCACTGGCTTAGCGTGCAGAGCCAGAGGGCAGGATTTGGCTTTGAGTCTGTCGCTGTGTCTGTACGGTAGCCTGTAGGAGTCGGAGAAGAGTGTGTATGTCTGAGGAGATGCAACTCAGTGTGTTTGCCCATCAGGGAGTTTGTTTGGTTAGATATAAGCGCTCTGTACGACTCCCGTGTTGCCTGGTTCCACCCCTGCCTCGCTCTGTTGGGATCCTGACCTCCTCGACTCCCCCTCCCCCACTTTAATAAACAGGCGGATGGCTCCCCAGACCTCTCCTCCTCCTCCTTCTCCCTCCTCGCTTCACCTCTCCTCACCCCTTTTTTTCTTATCCGACGCTTTATCTCCGCTCATCCTCCGCATCGACGTTCATCCTTGACTCACGCTGCAGTAAATTTCAACCGTAGACGAACGGTGTCGGTGGTTGAACCGGGAGTCAGCGGTCACGAAGAGATACAGACCGGAGGTGATTGGTTAACAAAAAAAGGCGAAAAACGAGATGACGATAAAAGAGAAATATACAGAGAACTTAACTCTTTAACCCAGGAGTGTCGAACATGCGGCCAAAACAGGCCAAGTGCAAAAATTATTCTGAAGATATTAACAGTCAAGGATGTTGAAGTCGTTTTAGGTCAGGTTCCACATACAGACCAATGAGATCTCAAATAAGATAATAACATAATAACCTAGAAATAATGACTCCAAATTTTCTTCTTGGCTTAACTTGAAAAAAATAACATTACATTATACATATAAATCATGACAACTCCAATTTTTTCTTTTGGTTTTAGAGGCCACTTGACTTTTTCTAACAAATATGAACAACCTGAAATGTTTAAGTACAATTTTAATAATATTCTACCTGTTGTTAGTAGGTCCAATCCGTAATACACATGTATATAAATGATAAGTTGAGGCAAAAAATTGTTAAAATTGCACAAGAAATTTCCGTTTTTTTTTCAGGTTGAGTTATGTTATTATTTTACTGCTTCAACCCACTTGAGATCAAATTGGGATGAATGTGGCCCCGAAAGAAAATGAGTTTGACATCCCTGCTTTAACCCCTGAGACAAGTAAATTTCAACCGTAGACGAACGGTGTCGGTGGTTGAACCGGGAGTCAGCGGTCACGAAGAGATACAGACCGGAGGTGATTGGTTAACAAAAAAAGGCGAAAAACGAGATGACGATAAAAGAGAAATATACAGAGAACTTAACTCTTTAACCCAGGAGTGTCGAACATGCGGCCAAAACAGGCCAAGTGCAAAAATTATTCTGAAGATATTAACAGTCAAGGATGTTGAAGTCGTTTTAGGTCAGGTTCCACATACAGACCAATGAGATCTCAAATAAGATAATAACATAATAACCTAGAAATAATGACTCCAAATTTTCTTCTTGGCTTAACTTGAAAAAAATAACATTACATTATGCATATAAATCATGACAACTCCAATTTTTTCTTTTGGTTTTAGAGGCCGCTTAACTTTTTCTAACAAATATGAACTACCTGAAATGTTTAAGTACAATTTTAATAATATTCTACCTGTTGTTAGTAGGTCCGATCCGTAATACACATGTATATAAATGATAAGTTGAGGCAAAAAATTGTTAAAATTGCACAAGAAATTTCCGTTTTTTTCAGGTTGAGTTATGTTATTATTTTACTGCTTCAACCCACTTGAGATCAAATTGGGATGAATGTGGCCCCGAAAGAAAATGAGTTTGACATCCCTGCTTTAACCCCTGAGACATTATTCCAGGTAAACGTTCTACTGTGAATTGTCGTCTGTTTCAGGTTCATAAAAGCTGCTGTGAGTATGTGTTTGTGTTCCTTTTCTTCAGTGGTTTTGTTTTACTGTGTTTTTTATGGTCAAAACAGGTGGAATAACAGAAAAGAACAGAAAAGACACTCAGAATGTACATAAAGAAATAAGAAATTTAGGATGCTGAACATGAGCTATGAACTAGAACACTCTAAACAACAAGGATTTGAATTTTGGCCCAGTAGTTTGTTTTTTTTTTGGGGGGGGGGCTCTTTTTTCTATATCAGTCCAACAGTTTTTTGGCACCTGGATGAACTCCAAAAAGCAGTTACATGATCAAAATTCAGTAAAAACACACACAAAAAATAAATAAATAAAGGAAAATCATGATAACGCTGCAAACAGTAAAAACAAAAAATGACAAGGAAAATGGTGTAAAAAAAAAAAAAAAAAAAAAAAAAAGCCCAAATCGTCTATTTTTATTGCTAGTCGGTCTCACTCACTGCTCTGTGTTTTATGCCCCATTCCACAGGCTGTGGGGAGTGCACTGAGCATGCTCAGATGTCTATGGGAAGAACAAGGTCTATTCTATCAGCGCATTTTGGAATTTTAACTATTGAGGAAATGGTTGAATTTGTGTAATATTTAAATAAATCATACATTTAGAATGTTCACCACAGACACGTCAGGGGTTAAAGGGTTAAACCAGGACCGAACATCTTCAACAAGGCAGGCAGAGCCGTGGGTTTGTTGAGATGGTGATCATTTATAAACTCCCATTTATCAAATCAACAGACTGAAAACAGAGTGAACGTCAGCGCAGTAGAGGCAGCGGAGGTGGACCATGTGACCAGAAATGGGTTTGGAAATTACAGAAGACCGGTCCTGGCACAAAATCTAAGACAATATAATGACTTTGTCCAAAACAGAAGACAGTGTCCTTCTACTACAGGGAAAGAACAAGGTCTATTCCAGTGTTTTTCAACCTTGGGGTCGCGACCCCACATGGGGTCGCCTGGAATTCAAATGGGGTCACCGGAAATTTCTAGTAATTGATAAAAAAAATTAAGAAAACCTTACTAAAAAAAAAAAAATATATATATATATATATATATATATATATATATATATATATATATATATATATATATGTATATATATATATATATATATATATATATATATATATATATGATGAGTTGACAGAGACGATCACAATACATTAACGACATGACAAACTGTGAGTCTGAAACTGAAGCACTGTGGTTCTGTTTATCTGTCAAATGTTCATTGTGGTCAGTTTCAGATGCTGCAGCTCTTTCATAATTCATAATTTGAATTCTTGTTTGTTCAGTATTAATTGTCAGCCTTGTAAATCCAAGCTGGACTGACTGTACATATCCTGACCAAGGAAAATCAAATTCTCACTTTGTGCAGTAATCTACACCTGGCTTTTCTGCCTCTGTCCATAATAATATACATTATATAGACTAAATGTCGTCTAAAATTAATGTTTATTTGCAAGATAATATCACAAACTATTACATGATCAAAAACAAATTAATTTTAGCGAAAAAATTTAAAAAAAAAGTCTCCGTTTTGAATGTCTGGGGTCACCAGAAATTTGTGATGTTAAAATGGGGTCGCGAGCCAAAAAAGGTTGGGAACCACTGGGTTAAAAGGTTAAACCAAGACCGAACATCTGCGACTAGGCAGGCAGAGCAGTGGGTTTGTTGAGATGGTGTTCATTTATAAACTCCCATTTATCAAATCAACAGACTGAAAACAGAGTGAACGTCAGCGCAGTAGAGGCAGCGGAGGTCAACCATGTGACCAGAAATGGGTTTGGAAATTACAGAAGACCAGTCCTGACACAAAATCTAAGGGTATATTCACAACTGAAAAGTCCTTTGGTCCGCTTATTTGATTGGGATCAAATGCGGACTTTATTTTTTTCATTTGGGTCGGATCGCATTCACATTGCACTTTTTGCTAGTGGACCAAAATGCGTGAACAGAAGCACACGTGACGAACTGCGCTAGCATTGGACAGAAAAGTCGGGGGCAGGGTGAATCAGAGACGGCCGGTGTTGATGACAATAGATGTGGTGCTCCTACATACAGTTATCATTTTCGGAATATAAATTGTATTTTTACAGACACAAATTTATGAAAATACCATACCATACCATACCAACTTTATTTATAAAGCACTTTAAGAACTTTACAGCAGGCCAAAGTGCCGTACACCAAACATAAAACAAGGGATTAAATAAGTAAATAAAACTAGCGACAACACAGGGTGTTAAGCGGGCTAAGAACAACAAAATACAACCATCATAAAAACAAACACAAATTAAAATCTGTTAAGAACGGCATAAAAAAAAAAAAAAAAAAACAGACATGTCACTCACTGATTAAAAGCTAATGAGAAAAAATGCATTAATAATGCGAAAATAATGTTAACACTCAAGAACAGCTCAGTCGGAGCCAGGTTCATAATACGGGCTTCTGACCAAATGTCAATGGCACATTCAGTTTCCACCCAGTTTCTGCTGCTGTTAGCTCTGACCACCCGTAAACCTCGGCTACTTCCAGTGGCTACGGTGGCTCGTCAAGCACAAAAAGGTGCAAGATTCCTTGGTTTGGTTCGGTTCGAGGTCGGTTATATTCACACCAGAAGTGAACCGGCCCAGAGTCCGTTTGGAAGCGGAAGAGGTGGTCTCGGTCCGCTTGTTTGGTTCGAATCAGAGTTTGCATGTTTGTATTCACACCTTAAAAAACAGTCTGGACTTTCTAGGGAAATGAACTCTGGTCCGTTTTAAACGAACCAAACATGGTAGGTGTGAAAACACCCTAAGACAATATAATGACTTTGTCCAAAACAGAAGACAGTGTCCGTCTACTGCAGGGAAACAACAAGGTCTATTCTATCAGTGCATTTCAATAATTTTTACTACTAAGGAAATGGTTGAATTTTTATGAATGTTTCAAATAAATCATACACAGAGCAGTCGTCACAGACACGTCACGGGCGAAAGGGTTAAAAAAAATTCCAAACAAATGGGAGAGAGGGGAAAAAAACTAAGCGTGGAGGCGGGAGATTAGAGGAATCCCTCAGGTAAAGTGATTGTTGCGTGTCATTGTGTTGTACTGCTGCGTTATCTGATCCACGCTCAGCTCTGACACCTGTCACCACTCCTAATGAAACAACTCCCACAATCCTCTGCTTCCAAGCCTTTTGTTCACTTCTCGCTTTGTATGTGTGTTATCCTCTCTTTCCTTTTATGTATTTGAGCAATTAAGTCTTTGTGTTGTATACATCTGAGGGCCCTGTGTGGAATCTGCTTTTATGATTGTTTGTCCTTATGTGTGTGTCGTGCATGTTACTCCGTAGAGGAATGTGACGCTGGGATTTATATCCAGACTCTAGAAAGGAACAGACCTTGGAAAAAATAAGTGTGTGTGTGTTTGTGCGTCCATGTTGTTCCTGTTTTATAGCGACATAAACCTGTTTGCACAGTTCACATTATGGACGATAAAGCTGCGGTCCGCTAGAACTACAACAATCATAACAATTTAGTTACCATACAAATAATTGCAATTAATGATTTAGTTGTGTTTTAGTATTTGTTTCATGTAACTTTTATAGCAGTGGTTCTCAAACTTTTTACAGTGGAGTACCCCCTGAAATATGCTGTCGTGTAAATCTTCAGGGCCGAAGGTGGTAGACGTCTTTGGTCTCTTTTGGAATTCTTCCACACTATATCTTAGAAACTGAATTTATGTATTTATAGCTCTATCTAGGACAGTGGTTCCCAACCTTTTTTGGCTCGCGACCCCAGTTTAACATCACAAATTTCAGGCGACCCCAGACATTCAAAACAAAGACTTTTTTTTTTTTTTGCTAAAATTAATTAGTCTTTGATCATGTAATAGTTTGCTATGCTATGTTGCAAATAAATGTTAATTTCAGACAACATTTAGTCTATATAATGTATATTATTATGGACGGAGGCAGAAAAACCAGGTGTAGATTACTGCACAAAATTTGATTTTCCTTGGTCAGGATATGTACAGTCAGTCCAGCTTGGATTTAAAAGGCTGACAATTAATACCGAACAAACAATAACTCAAACTATGAATTATGAAAGAGCTGCAGCATCTGAAACTGACCACAATGAACATTTGACAGATAAACAGTACCACAGTGCTTCAGTTTCAGCTTCAGTTTGTCATTTCTTTTATGTTTTGGGATTGTCTCTCTCAACTCACCATATATTTTTTATTAGTAAGTTTTTATTTTTATCAATTACTAGAAATTCCAGGTGACCCCATATGGGGTCCTGACCCCAAAGTTGAAAAACACTGGTCTTGGATGTGAAGCTCTGTTGAGTAAATGCACAGAGTTTACAATAACACAAAGAATTAGTATTAGCATTAGTATTTTTACTTTATCTTTGTTTTTTTTTTTTACAGATGTATTCATCCAATGGAAAGAGCCTTAAAGCGGTCAAATTTTGCTAAACCCACTTTTATTAGTCTTTGGTACATGTATTTGTGTATTTGGACCCTAATAGTTCATAAAGTTTGAATTTGAACCCTCCAGGTTCTGCAAAGCTATCTTTATATTCATGTTGGAGTGGATTTCTCCAACCTGTTTTCATTCCTGTTTAATTTGTTATGTCTATAGCTAGTTACGTCAAGACCTCCGACAAACATTTCTCTGAGTACGACATAATTGTTTGTCAGCAGCAGCAGTAGTAGTCCGTACTGAAAATATGTCCAAACTTCGAGCCGATTACCTAAAATGTTCAGTTGTTGGTTGAATGGGACAGAGCAGCATAGCCAACAACCTGGAGGGGGCGGGGCATGAAGTGGCTCAGGCGCATTTAACCCATAAAGACCCAAAAGCATTTACTGATCAAAACTGTTTAATACCTGTTGATCCATTAATTCTATCAATACATATAAATAATTGGTGTAAAATACAGTTTGTCATCTTTTCATGGTCATCAGATATGACCCATTTGGACGTTCAGAGGTTCCGTAGTTACCATGGAAACACTGTCATCTTCTACAGCATTGATTCACCAGTAAAACTCATGGAATTTCATAAATAACAGTGGATGGAGATGCTTGTTTTCATGCCTAGTTATTGATATCTTTGCTGAAAAACTCAATTTTTCTTCAGTTCTCTCTGTTTCTGATATAATGACCCTCAACTTTAATTTGAGCTTTTATGAACATCTATATCAGTGGTTCTCAACCTTTTTTGTCTCATGACCCCATTTTAACATCACAAATTTCTGGCGACCCCAGACATTCAAAACAAACCCTATAAATGTTTTTAACAGACATTTTTTGTGACATCAGTACTTTTAAATCCAAGGTCTTCAATTGTTCTTCAGGATGGAAACCTTTTTCAATTGAAAATAGTGTTTGCTTTAGGCATTCTGGCCATTTTTTTGCTAGAAAATGTGGATATAGATGTTAAATGTGTCAGAGACATCTATTTGGTAGTTGTGTCACCTCTAACTTTAACCATTAAAGGCCCAAACAGCCACTGGCGACCAAAAGCATCTACTGATATAAATATTTAATTCCTGTTGATCCACTAATTCTATCAATACATGTAAATAATTGGTGTAAAATGCAGTTGGTCATCTTTTCATGGTCATTAGATATGACCTATTTGGACGTTCAGAGGCTCAATAGTCACCATGGAAACACCATCATCTTCTACAACATTGATTCACCAGTAAAACCCATGGAGTTGGATCAATGACAGTGGATGGACACACTTGGTTTATGTTCAGTTAATGATATATTTTGCTGAAAAAGTCACTTTTTTTCCCAGTTTTCTGTTTCTAATATAATAACTCTCAACTATTTAGCTTAGCTTTTATGAATATCTACATGATTAATAAGTTAAATATAGGAAAATACCTGATTGTCACTGAAAAAACACAGAATACAGAAGATAATAACACTATAAATGGTGATAAGTCACTTAAGGAAAGTTAAATATAGAGAAAAATTTATTTGGGAAATGCCACAAAAGTAACACTGGGTCTTTATGGGTTAAATGGCCAGCGCTCAAAATGACCTTTCTGGTGTCATTACTCAGAAATAGGGTTGAAGATGGACCTGTGGAGTTGAATTAATGAAGAATTCAGACCCAAGCAGAGCATTTACAGTTTATGTAGACCACAGGGAAATGTTTGAAAATGCATAATTCTGTTTTAAAAAGCGAAATATCACTCCTTGAAGACCTTCTTAAGATGACAGAACAGAATGTAATGCCTATTTCATGGCAATATTGGCAAAAATTCATGACTCCTAAAATTTAGGAACATGCATTTATTTTCTCCAACACCTTGATTCGCACCACTCCGAGTCATTCCTCACTGGGGGCTGATAATTAGTTAAAATTGAGTCTTTATTTTAATATAAATTGTCAGGTTGGAACAGGTGGACCTGAGTCAACTATCGTTACTTTCTTTGCAGTTTGGACATTTAACAGACACGTTTAAACACAGTACAGTAAAGAAGTTTATGGCAACATAACTTAAGACCTGCCATATCAAATTTAACCCTACAGACCCAAACAGCCACTGGAAACTATATTCATCTACTGATCTAAAAGGTTTGATACCTGTACATCCACTAATCCTGTCAATATATGTAAATAATTGGTGTAAAATACAGTTGGTCATCTTTTCATGGTCATCAGATATGACCCATTTGGATGTTCAGAGGCTCTGTAGTTACAGTGGAAACACTGTCATCTATGTTAAAGGGCCAGTGCTCAAAATGACCTTTCTGGTGTCATTACTCAGAAATAGGGTTGAAGATGGACCTGTGGAGTTGAATTAATGAAGAATTCAGACCCAAGCAGAGCATTTACAGTTTATGTAGACCACAGGGAAATGTTTGAAAATGCATAATTCCATTTTAACCCTTTCATGCATGAATTATGAGAACCTTAATCAAGATTTTATTCTAGACATTTAGGCATGAAAAAAACAAACAAACAATAGGGATGTCATTTAATATCGGCCCACCGATATTGGCATAAAAACGTAACATCGGTGAATATTGTTATGGGTTTTTTTGCCTATCATTAAAACAGATAAAATAATGCCTTGATTTCGCGGGCATTTACTGACGCGTAAATGAAGCCTTGTTTGTAGCTGAAAGAAATGTGCAGTTTTCAAAATTGTACAGTAGAGTTGCCACACTGTAATAGACTCATGGAGGGAGAGAAAATAAATAAATATGGCATTTTTTCCACAACTTAAGTTGAAGGATGTATTCTTTGCACAGACAGTGTTTACATTTTGAAAGCCTTGTTGCATTTGAGAATGCATCCAATGGGGCATCACAATAAAATTAGGCATGATGTGTTAATTCCATGACAGGAGATATGTGATGTTACCTAAAATTAGTTTAATATCCCACATATATCGGCAGCGGTATTGGTAGATATCGGAATCGGAAATTAAGTGTTGGACAATATCAGCATATCGTTTTTTGGCAAAAAAGCCAATATCGGACATCCCTAACAAACAAACAAACAAAAAAACCTATGCGATTGATGTTATGGAAATGTTCAACTGATAACCCACACACAAAGAGGAGGAGAGAAAGTTAGAGTTAAAATAAATAAATGCATTTATTGAGAAGTCAATCACAGAGAAACTCTGTAAGTGAAGTCTGATTAAACAAGAGAAAACTAAAGATTATATAGAACCAAATCCAACCCCCTCAAACTATGATGTCATTCCTTACGTACATCGTACCACTCCCTACTACTCCTTCTCTGCTCCGTGAAGAGGTCATGATGACCTCTTCACTCTAACCTTGCTTGGATCCTATCTGGAGTGCAGGCGCCATCCTCTATCTACACATTCAGACATTTAGGTGTTTGGGTTTTAACTCAAGGCAAGAAAGAACTCCATTCCTGGGTCGGGGGTGTTACAGAGTGGTAAACATCACACATAATGAATAATGACTCAGCATTAAAAGAAGATGTACTAACAGTATTAAAGATTATATTAAAAGTATAAAATATAAAGAGTATAAAATATAAAAAGTAAATTTTTCCACCACATTGATTTTTTATAATCCTATTTTTCATGGAGTTACCAAAATGTCCACTCAGCTGGACACCATGCGTTTAATGTTAGAAGCAAAGAAACATATATTTACTGATATACTGTGAGAAAACTATGAAATAAATGCTGAAAATCTGATGTTTTCTCACATTTTAACATATCTGCACGGATATAATATGCAAAAAAAAAAAAAAAAAATCTAACAATTCACATTTTTTTTACACTCAAACATGTTACTGCAGATCAGGTTTATCTAGAACAGCAAAGTTACAGTAATGGTATGAATTGCAGCATATGGGATGACGCATTAGTGTCCACTGTGTTGGGTGATATGGAACTAAAACAACAAAATCCATGAATATACAAGAGAACAGCTGTCCACTGTAGTGACCACTGTGCATGAAAGGGTTAAAAAAAAAAAAAAAAGCAAAATATCACTCCTTTAAATGCATGAATACCTGGTGTATGTCATTGTGTTAGACTGAATTTCCATCCCATAATTTCAGAGCAGATGCTTAACGTCCGATCCTCCAACATTAACAGTGACTTCCACTTCAGACTGGCCCAGTCTTCCATCTAGTCACTGTCCAGTCTCTGTCACACCCTCTTTCCCTTTTTCCTTTCTCTGGTTCTTTAGGCCTGTTTTCCATTTTATTAGAGGCTCGAAGCAGTTCATTAGCGCTCTGTCGCCATCTGTGAATACTTTAAACTTTAACTGCCAACCTCACTAATTGACAATCTGCTTCACTGGACTCACTGGCATTGATTTGATCTCTTTTCTGTCTCTCTTTCCTCCTGTTTCCTGTGCACATTCCCATCATGTCTGATTTACAGTAAATTCAAGGTGCCAGCTGGGGAAAAAACCCATTTATCCTAATCTCCCGCTTGTATTTTCAAGTGGGATGTGGCAGATTTGTATTTTTGTGTAACATAAATTTGACCAAGACAGCTGGACCAGCTGGTGTAATGATAACCATGATTAGTTATCATCACACCAACAAAGCAAGGAAACACTTCTGATGTAGTGTTTATGGAGAGTTTTAAAGCTGCAAACATTTATGTGTTTATTTATTAGTTTATTTGCCACTTTGAACACATTATCTTACGACAAATATTCCAATGACCCTATTAACATGTACAATACAAGCATCAACATTAGCATAGATTTATAGGCAGGTCTTTGGTTCAGAACAGTCCATTCAGGCTTTAAATTTACAGACATCGTTAACGACGTAGTGTAATTACCGATGTCATGCATAATATGGATACATTGATAAAATAAATCCACAAAAAAATATGTCATCAACCTTTTAGTAATATTTGCCAAATTTCACATTTATTGCACTAAATTTGCACACCAGCGTCCAGACATTGTTTTTAAAGCACTTTTTTCCAAATATTTAGATAATTTGAAGAACAGTATAAACTCTAAAGCAAGAAAAAAAAAGTCAAGCATATAATTTTATTTATTTATTTATTTATTTTTTGTTTTATTTCGAACATGCAAAGAAAAATAAGACAAAACAGGAAAGGAAAGGAAATCAAGACATAAACAAAATAACATTCAAATGGACAGAATCTATTTAATTTATATAATTTATATTTCTACCTCGAGATTTTTAATTTTCTTTTTATTTATTTATTTTTTTTCTTACATTTGTTTCTATATATTGGAAATGTAAAATTTTTGTTACATGTGACTTTTTTTTTTTTTTTTATCCTACTTTGATGTATACTATTATGTATATATACTGTTCAATTGTTCATTGTTCAATAATAAAAATAAATAAATAAATAAGAAAGTAAGTAAATAAATAAAGAAATTCACAATGAATAAAATAAACCCGAAAACACATTATGTGGACAAAAGTATTGGGACAGGTTGAATTCGGTGTTTCTTTTCTCATAAACGTCTGTGATACAAAACAATAACAACAAATGTCATAATATAGTTTCATGTTGTGATAAATATATTGATTATTAATATTGATATTTATATCTCAAATCAACATGACAGCTGTAGCCATGATGTGTCCTAATATTTTTGTCCATATAGTTTATAAACTTTGATTTTTCCTTTTAGTTTAAAGTTTAATGGGAGATTTTTCTTCCTCAGTGAGATGTGAAGAAAGTAAATGGTTGGTTGTGGCAGAAAATTATTATTTACAGTCAGAGCATGAAAAATATTTGAGAAATTTAGAGGTAGAACATTTAAAATCATAGTCATAGATTAAAAAAAAAAAAAAAAAAATAGTTTGAGAGAAATTAAGTAAAAACTACCTCTTAGGCATTTTGGAAGCAAAGATAACAATTTAAACCAAACTAACCAATGAAATGCACGGATATTTATCCAAATATAAGACTATTTTGTGATATTAGTCATTATTGTTTTGTATCCCAGACCCCTGTTAGAAAAGAAATACCTGAATTCAACATGTCCCAATACTTTTGTCCAAATATCTATGACTCAGGCAATTATACTATGAGGCTAATGATATATGACTCACATCTATTCACATTTATTCTGAAATGCTTATTGTAAAAAATAAAATAAAATAAAAAATCACAATTATTTACATTTACACAGACATGAAACTAAGAAATTTGAATAGACTAAAGTTTTTTTTTTTTGTTTTTTTTTTTAATAAAAACCCAACGTTTCCATTCCAACCAGTGTTTGGAGTCTTTCTGTAAAATCTCCATTTTTAAATGACCATTATCTGTCATTCACCAAAAAAAACAGGACGTCCCACCCCTGCCTCCCCTAATTTGGGGTTGGGACCAAAAATGGGACACAGACCTTTTTACATATTCCACCACTAATTAGCTCATTGAGCAAAATATAGAACAGTGTCGCATCATCTCATCAATTTATTTCTAATAGAAGAAAACTTTATTTCATTGCTGATCGGTTATAATTTGATGCTATATTTGAACCCAGACCAGACTGCAAAAAAAAAAAAAAAAAAAAGCTGCTCTGAAACTAACTAAGTGTGGCTTCATGATGTGTCTTTGTTAGTTCATATAAGTTTAATTTTTGTTTTTTAACCAAAATGATGAGCTACAATACATCAGAAAGTTAATCTGAGCTGAGTGGAGGTGAAGAGTGAGGATGATTATAATGATGTAGATCATACATCACTGATGTTCATCGTCATCGTTGCTATTGTTGGAATTAAAAAAAATACTGATTATAGTTTAATAAGATTTAAACAGGGATATTTTCCATGAATGTTCTGTCTGCATGTGCTTTCTTTTGTTGCTAGATTTAGCAACTTTTAGACCATTCTAGCAATGTCTTTTTTTTTTGTTTTTTTTGTTTTTTCTGAAAGCACCGAGCAACAATTTAAACTAGAAGCACTCGGAGAGCGCAGACCTCCGCCAAGGCTGATCAGTGCCCCCCCCCATGGGCCCCCCCACCCCCGATCACCACCAAAATTTAATCATTTCTTCCATATCCCATTTCCAACAAACCCTGAAAATTTCATCAAAATCTGTCCATAACTTTTTGAGTTATGTTGCACACTAACGGACAGACAGACAAACAGACAGACAGACAGACAAACAAACCCTGGCAAAAACATAACCTCCTTGGCGGAGGTAACTACTTTTAAAATTCATTTGTAAACTTTAACCCTGTAAAGCCTGAACCATTAAATCACTGACACAAAATTCCAGTTCTTTGAAACTGGAGCTTTCATTGGTCCTTCTGAACAACCAAAAAAAAAACTGTTTTCAAATATCAATTTCCATGCATGAGTTTCAATTTTGTATCATATTTGATACATCGGGTGTCAATGCTCAAATATTATTAATTTTGAACACGCAAAAACATAACATAACACAAACCTGTCTAACAAATTGGTAATTCTTTTTCAAAATTCAAGTTTTGCCTCCTTCCTCATTAATTGCAGTCTTGTAGTGTCACTGGAAAGGCCTTTGGTGAATAAATTCCTCCCCCCTGGTGGATTATCTGTGTATTACATGTATCTAATTGTATACGTCAGGTTTTGGAAGACCAAAAATATCACACTGATCATGTAGAGGACTTCAAAACTCATGTATCAAATATGATACGTTTGGCATTATAGGGTTAATCAACTTTGTGACGGACAGATATTTCCTCTAAATAACACCAAATTATTTTCTCTGTCAGTCATAAAAACACATATCTGTCTATAGATTTAAAAGTCACTGTTTCTAACTTACACACTTTTTTGATATATTTAGTGATTTTTCAAGACTATTAATCAAAAAAGTGACTAAACAACTTTTTCTGGTGTTACTGGACACTTTTGGAGACTCTGATGTGACAGCACATACATTCTTTGTCTAAAACATATCAATGAATATAAATCAGTCCCATTGACATTGACAGTTTTCTCTGTTGTCTCTTTTTTGATCCATGTAGGTTGTTAATGTAGACTGAAAATTAAAAATGTTATGGTTAAAAATGTTCATGCTTTACGTGGACCGTAATGTTAAAAACCAAACGAAACTGAAGAAAATGAAGTTAAAAACTAAACAAACATAAATAACTAACTTAATTAACTCCTCTAAAGTGTCTCTTTTGCCGGGTCCCCAGGCCCATATAAAGGGACATTAACCCTTTAGAGGGCACTCATTAAAATACTCTGAAATTCAAAGTTTCAACCTTAGTGTGTTTTTGGACATCATCATCTACCTCCTTGTCGGTTGGCATGACAACAGTCTCCCTCCTCTTGCCATAAAACATCTGAGCAGCACTTACTAAAAAGTAAACACATGCAATAAAGCAACTGTTATAAGATCATAAACTGACAAAAATCTCTCATATTCAGCATTTACAGCTTCAAAATATCTATAAAATCTCTCTGAATCACTGTATAGTATAGTTATAAAAACGAAGATGCTTCTGGACCTCAATGAGACACAGGATTGGCCCCATATTTAATGTCTGCAGAAATTACCAAAAATAGTCACTTGCCCTATAGAGGGTTAAAAACACACAAGAATTGACCACCAGTACATGCACAGACTGAGACACGGAGCAGAAGAATGGCATAAAAGAGCAGCGCCATGTGGTTATAGTTTATTTTCAGGCAGAAAATGAGACAAAAAAAGCTGAATAATTTGTAAAAAAAAAAAAAAAAAAAGGCTATATGGTACAGATAATTTTGATTTAGTTTTTGTATGGCATTTTCTGAACACTACCTGAAAAAATTATTTGTTTTAATTGTATTTTGTTTATTTTGTGCAATTTGTTAATTTAACCTCCTCAGACCCAGGACATTTCAGCAAAGTACCAGCTTTTTTGTTTGTTTTATTAAATAAGTGCCTGTATTGGAAACATCATGATGCAACAGTTTTTTCAGATGCAGTTTTTAAAATTGTTATGGAATGTCCTTTGTGGTCGACAGTTTTCTTTTTCTTTTTTTTGTATAAAGTTGTGAAACTCTTGTCCACAAATGTGAACAGTGGGTTTTAGGAGGTTAAGAAAAAAAATTCCAGACATGACAATATATGGGGAAAAAATGTTTTGTTACTGTTCTGTTGTTTCTGAAAATAACTAAGTTTTTTCTATTTACTTATAAACTTTGCACAAAAAGGAAACATCACGAAACACTTACAGGTCATGAAAATCAATTGATATTTAGCAATTCAATGATGTATCCACCTTAATTATTGAAACATATCAGTATTGATATCAGCAATACTGGCCCTGTATTTACTCAGTATTGGATCGATATCAAAATATGCAGTATCGCACACCACTAGTTGTTTTTCCTCTCTCTTACATCATTCATTACAATTACAGGAGGTCCTTGGGTTACGAACGAGTTCCGTTCCTACGCTGGCAACGTAACCCAAATTTCCACATAAGTCGGAATTAACCCTTTAATACCCCCTAAATCTCTAAATAAATATCCAAATACACGTATTACGGGCTTTGTCCTTAATAATGGTCACTGCGGTCGACCGACTGAAGCCTAAGGCTTTACCGATGTTCATCAGCGTCTCACCTTTCTCCGACCTTTTAATGATATCCAGCTTCGTTTCCATCGTAATGGCTTTCCTCTTGGCTGGACCAGCATCGCTAGAAAATCCTGCTTTCTTTTTTGGGGCCATGATGTGAAAAAGGAGGGTGAAAAAGGCGAGGATACCGAGAAAATTACGGAGCACAAACACAGACACTCTACACCAGGGGAGTCAAACTCATTTTAGTTCAGGGGCCACATTCAGCCTAATATGATATAAAGTGGGCCAGACCAGTAAAATAATATAAATGATAGGATAAGAACTTTTGAGTGAAAAGGTAAATTCCATAAGGAAAATGTTTACATCTACGAATTGTACTTGAACATAACATGAACAAATATGAACCTGAAAATTCTTTAGTAAAATAAGTGCAATTTTAACAATATTACGCCTTAGTTTGTCATTTATACATGTGCATCACAACTTACAGATCACAGTGGATTTACAAATACACCAAACATTAAATAACATATTATTAAAATTCCAAATACTTCTCTAAAGACATTTCAGATATTCACATTTTTTGAAAAAGGATAGTCTGTAAATGTAAACATTTTTGTGTAATTTTACTTCTTGTTACACTAAAACAGAGAGACAAAGTTGCTATTTTCATTATTTATAGGCTATTCTGATAGTATTTCACTGGTCTGATCCACTTTACACTGAAATAACCTAAAATGATTTTAACATCCTTGGTTGTTAATATCTTTAGTGTCATTTTTGCATTTCACAAATTCATCCCAGGGGCCGGACTGAACCCTTTGGTGGGCCAGATTTGGCCCCCGGGCCACACGTTTGACACCTGTGCTCTACACTATGGGGCTGGAGACAAACTGGCGGACGAGACTCAGGCGTCGTAAAGTCGAAACAGCGTAGGTCGAGTACCGTGTAACCCGAGGACCTCCTGTACATGCACATTTACAAATATGCAAATTAGGTGATGACATCATTTAGCAACTTCTAGTGACTTTTAGGACAGACAATAGATACTTTCCTCCCATTGTTACATACAGTGTGGTGTCAGTCATCCCTTCACCTTAGACCCCGCCCCCAAGTCTTAGAAACACCGCCCCGTTCGTCTATAGCCTCTCGCTGCATTGTCATGGTGAGAACAGAGGTATTTCTTGAGCGCCATTATGTTTAAAGCCCCCCCCCCCCCTTATCCTCTCTGATATTCCCCGGCCAATCTCAGAGTCATTACCGATGCTCCATTAGACAGCACCTCAGCGCAGAGCAAACTCATATTGGAATTACTCTGCAGAGAATGAAGCTGTTCGTGTGCTCTCACTGGAGGTTGAACGCACTTTCCATTGATTTACCATCGCGGATTTGAACATTTGCAAATCCTAATGTGTAAATTATAGTTTGTTTAACAGTGCACAAAGTGGAATACGATTTAATTTCTAAATTCCGGTTTTGTTTTTGTGTGTCCTTTGATTGTTTACCTTGTCTTTGGATGAACACCAAAACGCACATTAACAAATCGAATTAGTTTAGTTGTAATTACAGCTTTTATGATATTACACGGGCTCTTTTTTTATTCACTTACTATGTGGAAAGGCAGTATAGTCCATGGTATAGAGCGATATATGGAGTATACCTACTTATTTTTCAGTCAGCATTGCATATATCCACTTCTAAATCCCTCTAATATGTGCACCATTCAGTAGGATCTGAACCAAATTGCCCATTTTTTCCCTAGGATGGTGAAAGCCATGACCCGCCCTACTCTGCCTCTAATTGGCTAGTACTTGGTACCTTCACTGATTAGATTGGTTAACTTTAACCCTTTCATGTACGAATTATGAGAACCTTAATCAAAATTTTTTCCTGAGTGTTTTTATTCCTCTTTAGGCATGAAAAAAAACAATGCGATTAAAAATTTTCTTCTGAAAAATACCATACCATACCATACCAACTTTATTTCTAAAGCACTTTAAGAATTTTACAGCAGGCCAAAGTGCCGTACACCAAACATAAAACAAGAGATTAAAAAAGTAAATAAAACTAGTGATAACACATCGTGTTAAGTGGGCTAAGAACAACAAAATACAACCATCATAAAAACAAACACAAATTAAAATCTGTTAAGAACAGCATAAAAAAAAAACAAAAACAGCCATGTCACTCACTGATTAAGTGAGTGACATGAGAAAAATAAATAACAATAATTTAAAAATAAATAAATAACAATAATAATAAAATAAAATAAAAAAAATAATGAAAAAAAAAATCGTATGAACCTATTTTTCATGAAGTTGCAAAAATGTCCACTCAGATGGACACCACACGTTTAATTTTTGAAAAACAGAAATATGTATTTCCTGACATAATGTTACCAATTCATGCCAGAAAAGATATGTAGTGTCTTAAAACTTTAATAAAGATATGTGTAATAAACAACAACAAAAAGAACAAAAAAATCCATGAATATACAAGAGAACAGCTGTAGAATAGCTGTCCACTGTAGTGACCAGTGTACATGAAAGGGATAAACATGAGGACTGATGAGCCAATCAGAGGCAGAGTAGGGCGGGTCATGCAGAGGAAAATATCGCTAACTTCGCACTGGTCACCTCTGAAACCTGATTGGACACCTCAAGTGCCAGTGCTACCCCAGTTGATTGATATTCAAATGTTCAGTCTAACTTAAATCTGCACCAAAAGATGATCTATAAGTATGTTACATATATACAGGGTGGGGAAGCAAAATTTACAATGAACATTTAGTTGTTTTTTCTCAGCAGGAACTACGTCAATTGTTTTGAAACCAAACATATATTGATGTCATAATCATACCTAACACTATTATCCATACCTTTTCAGAAACTTTTGCCCATATGAGTAATCAGGAAAGCAAACGTCAAAGAGTGTGTGATTTGCTGAATGCACTCGTCACACCAAAGGAGATTTCAAAAATAGTTGGAGTGTCCATAAAGACTGTTTATAATGGAAAGAAGAGAATGACTATGAGCAAAACTATTACGAGAAAGTCTGGAAGATACTATTAAAGAAGAATGGGAGAAGTTGTCACCCGAATATTTGAGGAACACTTGCACAAGTTTCAGGAAGCGTGTGAAGGCAGTTATTGAGAAAGAAGGAGGACACATAGAATAAAAACATTTTCTATCATGTACATTTTCTTGTGGCAAATACATTCTCATGACTTTCAATAAACTAATTGGTCATACACTGTCTTTCAATCCCTGCCTCAAAATATTGTAAATTTTGCTTCCCCACCCAGTATATACACTGAACAAAAATATAAATGCCCCACTTTTGTTTTTGCTCCCATTTTTCATGAGCTGAACTCAAAGATCTAAAACTTTTTCTGTGTACACACAAGGTTTATTTCTCTCAAATATTGTTCACAAATCTGTCTAAATTTGTGTTAGTGAACACTTCTTCTTTGCTGAGATAATCCATCCACCTCACAGGTGTGGCATATCAAGATGCTGATTAGACAGCAGGATTTTTGCACAGGTGTGCCTTAGGCTGGCCACAATAAAAGGCCACTCTAAAATATGCAGTTTTATCACACAGCACAATACTACAATGTCACAAGTTTTGAGGGAATATGCAATGGTCATGCTGACTTCAGGAATCTCCACCAGAGCTTTTGCCTGTGAATTGAATGTTCATTTCTCTACCATAAACCATCTCCAGAGGTGTTTCAGAGAATTCATGAAGAAGACTGTGTGAGGAAAATGGTGGTCACACCAAATACTGACTGGTTTTCTGACCCCCCTGGACCACCCAATACAGTAAAACTGCACATTTTAGAGTGGCCTTTTATTGTGGCCAGCCTAAGGCACACCTGTGCAATAATCCTGCTGTCTAATCAGCATCTTGATATGCCACACCTGTGAGGTGGATGGATTATCTCAGCAAAGGACAAAGGAGAAGTGCTCACTAACACAGATTTAGACAAATTTATGAACAATATTTGAGAGAAATAGGCCTTTTGTGTACGTAGAAAAAGTTTTAGATCTTTGCGTTCAGCTCATAAAAAATGGGAGCAAAAACAAAAGTGGGGCATTTATATTTTTGTTCAGTGTATATATATATATATATATATATATATATATATATATATATATATATATATATATATATATAAAAAGAACAAAACATTTTGAAAAATTTCACAAAAGTAATGAAGTCTTGTCTTGTCCTCCAATGACAAACTAAGTCTGAAATTTTAAATGTCAGAGTATTTCTATGAGTGCCCTATAAAGACTTAAAAGCATGGTCTGAAATATGAACCCTTTTTAAACATACGCTTCTATCCATAAAGTGTCTCCTGATGTACTTTGAGCTAAAAAAAAAACGCTCGAGGACTTCATTGATTCCCTATTAATTAATACATCCCTTCTCTGTATTGATGGCAGCGCTGTGAAAAAAAAAAAAAAAAAAAAAAGCTGAATAGAAGCGGTGACCTCTTGATCCTCTCCATTTCTAATTCTTTACGCTGTAGCTGATATGATAGAATTAACGCCGTCCACATCCACGAGACGCTGCCTCAGGCTCTCATTTTACTCCACGCACATAGAATTACAATATGCTTCGGTGTGTTCATTTGGTCAAAACATGCCTAATATCCATAAAAGCCTCATTAATACTGGAAAAGGTTTGAGTCCAAAATGCCATTTTGACAATAACTGCCATATTCAATATTTAGTGTTTTATAAATAGAGCCTCCAGAGGGTTTGATGGTCTGCAGGTGGACGCCTTATGGTGGTGCATTTTTCACCAACAAGAACAAAGAAGGTTAGAATTCAACTGGGGAACTGTTTAATGTGGTGGGATGCTCTTAGGAAGGATAAAAGGATAGAATGGATTTCTCTAAGGCCACGGTGCCAAAATGTATTTGATCCTATTATTTATTTACAGTTACTGCTCAATTAGGATTAATAACACACTGGATCCAATTTTTATACTTTCGTACACAGAAGGTGTGAATAATGTGTGTTGTTTTCCTCTGGCAAGCGTGACTACAATGTTCTATTCACCCAAATCTGGACCCGTACACAGAGTTTCCCCACATCTGACATTGTTTTTTTTTGTATTTTTCCTCATTTCTAGGAGTGTCCTCAGATCCTGCCGTCCACACAGATCTATATCCCTGCTGGAGTGATGCGACCCATCACCCTGTTGGCCCAGAACCTGCCCCAGCCCCAGTCTGGACAACGCAACTACGAGTGTATCTTCCACATCCAGGGCAACACACACAGCGTTCCAGCTCTGAGGTTCAACAGCACCAGCATCCAGTGTCAGAAAACCATGGTAAGGCAACAACAAAACAACAAAACAAGGCTCTGGAAGCACATCCAAATAATGACTCCAAATAAAGACAGCTGGTGGAAAGATAACCATGATCAAGGCAAGGCAAGGCAGATGTATTTGTATGGCACAATTCATACACAGGGAAATTCACAGTGCTTTACAAAAATGGAAAAAGAGAGGTTAAAAACACACAATTACAATTAAAACACTAGAAAAGCTCTCTGAGAGCGCAGACCTCCGCCAAGGCAGATCAGTGCCCCCCCCCCCCCCGATCACCACCAAAATGTAATCATTTGTTCCTTGTGCCAGTATCAATATTTCCTGAAATTTTCATCCAAATCTGTCCATAACTTTTTGAAAGATCCGGCTCAGTCTTTGCCATTTGATAGAACACCCCATTGTAAATCCCTGAGTCAAATTGCATGAGATTTGCACAGTTCCCCCATATTGTGATTTCCACCATAAATATTAGTCCTATATTTATTTTACCTATATTTTAAGATTCCTTGACCATGAAAACATACCATTAGCAACTGGATTCATAATTATATCCTTATTAGTTCAGTAGTTATTCACGAAAATCACATTTCTCGTAATGGCGGTTTTCTTCTGGATCTAGCTCCTTAAGTATTAAAGCTACATGAAATCCGGTGGCATACTCCCGATGCGGAACTGACTGAGCTACACGATGGCGCTTGTCAGAAATTTCTACCTTTAATATTAAAGGCACAGTAGGCCAAAAAGTAAGGGCACCCCCATTTTTTATATAAATTGAGATAAAATCCGCCTTCTGGATCAGATCCAGATCAGCCTTTGAAATGTGATAGAGGACCCCATTGTCAATTCCTGACTTAAATTTCATGAGTTTTGGTCAATAATTAAGCGAGATATTGGGAAACGAAAATTTTGGCCCCATTTACCACAATGTTAACGAAAATTTCAAAGTGATCCAGAATCCAGGATTTCTTCCGGATCACCCCCAAAAGTTAATCATTTCTTCCTTATCCCATTTCCAACAAACCCTGAAAATTTCATCAAAATCTGTCCATAACTTTTTGAGTTATGTTGCACACTAACGGACAGAGAAACAAACAGACAAACAAACAAACCCTGGCAAAAACATAACCTCCTTGGCGGAGGTAATAATCAGTAAAACATAAATAATAATTAAAGTAAAAGAGAAGAGTGCAGATAGAACCCTTTCGGTTGTTCTATGCACAGTTGAACAGAGCTGTTTTCAGCCTGGACGTCATCAGGAAGACTGTTCCAGAATTTAGCTGCATAGAACTGAAACGTAGCTTCACCTGTTTAGTCCTGACTCTGGGCACCAGCAGAAGACCAGTCCCTATGGTTCTCAGGGTCCGAGATGGTTCATATGAGACCAACATGTCACAGATGTACTTTGGTGCTAGACCATGGACCGAGTTATAGACCAGCAGAGTTATTTTAAAGTCTATTCTCTGAGTGCAGAGATTTGAGCACAGGACTAATATCAGTTATCATTACACTAATAAAGCAAGAAAACACTTCTTATGTAGTGTTTCTATTGTTAAGATTAAGATCCTTCCTTGTCAGTATACAGCACAGGTGTCAAACATGCGGCCCGGGGGCCAAATCCGGCCCACCAAAGGGTCCAGTCTGGCCCCTGGGATGAATTGATGAAATGTGAAAATTACACTAAGATATTATTAATTTTAGTTCAGGTTCCACATTTAATCTCAAGTGGGTCAGATCAGTAAAATACTATCAGAGTAACCTGTAAATACTCACAACTCCAAATTTTTCTCTTTGTAAATGGAAAACTTTTCACGTCATTTAATGTATTTACACTGAAACAAACTACCATTTCACAAAAATGTGAATAACCTGAACAAATATGAACATTTTGAAATGTCTGAAGTGCAAGTTGACCAATATCCTGCCTGTTATTAAATGTTTTGTGTATTTGTTGATCCACTGTGATCTGTAAGTTTTAATTTACATGTGTAAATGATAAACTGAGACATAATATCATTAAAATTGCATTTAGTTTTCTTAAGATATTT
This sequence comes from Sphaeramia orbicularis, assembly GCF_902148855.1. NCBI lineage: Eukaryota > Metazoa > Chordata > Actinopteri > Kurtiformes > Apogonidae > Sphaeramia > Sphaeramia orbicularis. The sequence continues at coordinate 43,261,671 of NC_043963.1, read as the reverse complement.
CAGTTTGTTCATGATATTCACATTATTTTAAAGGATAGTTGATAGATGTAAACATTTTGATCGCATAATTTTACTTTTTTCGCTCTAAAACATAGAGGAAAGTTTGGAGTTGACATTATTTATATATTATTATGTTATTATTTTACTGGTCCGGCCCGCTGCAGATCAAATTTGGCTTAATGTGGCCCCTGAACTAACATAAGTTTGACACCCCTGGTATACAGGGTGGGGAAGCAAAATTTACAATGAACATTTAGTTGTTTTTTCTCCGCAGGCACTATGTCAATTGTTTTGAAACCAAACATATATTGATGTCATAATCATACCTAACACTATTATCCATACCTTTTCAGAAACTTTTGCCCATATGAGTAATCAGGAAAGCAAACGTCAAAGAGTGTGTGATTTGCTGAATGCACTCGTCACACCAAAGGAGATTTCAAAAATAGTTGGAGTGTCCATAAAGACTGTTTATAATGTAAAGAAGAGAATGACTATGAGCAAAACTATTACGAGAAAGTCTGGAAGATACTATTAAAGAAGAATGGGAGAAGTTGTCACCCCAATATTTAAGGAACACTTGCGCAAGTTTCAGGAAGCGTGTGAAGGCAGTTATTGAGAAAGAAGGAGGACACATAGAATAAAAACGTCTTCTATTATGTCAGTTTTCTTGTGGCAAATCAATTCTCATGACTTTCAATAAACTAATTGGTCATACACTGTCTTTCAATCCCTGCCTCAAAATATTGTAAATTTTGCTTCCCCACCCTGTACAGTACATTTTACCACACACTGAAATTCAACCTCTGCCTTTAACCCATCCTTAGAATATACAGGAACACACCACACGCTGTAAACTAGGAGCAGCGGGCTTGCCATAGCAGGCATCCGGGGAACAAATATGGGGTTGAGTGCCTTGCTCAAGGGCACATCAGCCAACAACTTTTTCTGTCTGTCCATGAAATCGAACCAGCGACCCTTTGGTCACAAGCTGACTCTCCAGCCCTCTGGGTCACAGCTATTTTCCACTTCGAACACATTATTTTACGACAAATATCCGAATGAACCTATTAAAGGGGTACGAGATCTTAGAAAAACGGTTCGAGCAAGCTACATACAGGGTGGGGAAGCAAAATGTACAATATTTTGAGGCAGGGATTGAAAGACAGTGTATGACCAATTAGTTTATTGAAAGTCATGAGAATTTATTTGCCACAAGAAAATGTACATAATAGAAAATGTTTTTATTTTATGTGTCCTCCTTCTTTCTCAATAACTGCCTTCACACACTTCCTGAAACTTGCGCAAGTGTTCCTCAAATATTCGGGTGACAACTTCTCCCATTCTTCTATAACGGTATCTTTAAGAAAGTCCACATTGCTGTGTGATGTTCTATTGGTAGCATGTTCTAAAACGCCCCAAAATAGCAGAATCCAGAGGGTTTAGATCTGGGCTAGAAGGCGGCCATAAACATGATTCCCAAAAATTGCGAAAGTTGGATTTGTTGCTGTTGTCAACAAGTGTTTTGGTGTTCTTGTGTAAGATTTTAACTTCAAATCATATTTTACTGCATTTCTAACGGTCTTGTTGTCTACCTCAAGTTCAATTGCCATTTTTCTCATGGATTTGGTTGGATCCTTTAGGATTTTGGATTTGAGAGCTTTAATAAAAGCTTCGGTACGTTTTTTGGTGCTTCCTCCACTTCCAGACTTTCTCATAATAGTTTTGCTCATAGTCATTCTCTTCTTTCCATTATAAACAGTCTTTATGGACACTCCAACTATTTTTGAAATCTCCTTTGGTGTGACGAGTGCATTCAGCAAATCACACACTCTTTGACGTTTGCTTTCCTGATTACTCATATGGGCAAAAGTTTCTGAAAAGGTATGGATAATAGTGTTAGGTATGATTATGACATCAGTATATGTTTGGTTTCAAAACAATTGACGTAGTGCCTGCTGAGAAAAAAACAACTAAATGTTCATTGTAAATTTTGCTTCCCCACCCTGTACAGTCAGGTGAGGGTAAGGGAGGAGGTCGCAGATCCAGGCTCACAGATATCCCATAATAATTCTTCATTCTAACCATAATGCTGTCAGATCAGATGACTGGAAACAGTGGGAGCGGAGTCGTTGTTCTGGGTTAAATAGTGAACGCACCTTTTTAGCGCACCTTTGAACGCAAATAGTGAGCGAACGATGGTTTAGCGATCTCGATGAGCGCAGAAACGGATTTTGCGTTTGTTAAGCCTCTGCGTTCGCCGACCCATTGTTCGCTCAATATTTGCGCTGAAACGGCTGCGTTCACTATTTAATCCAGAAACATGCCCCAGGTTGGAAAAGTAAAGTGTTTTAAAGCTGAGGTGTTCGTCTGCAGGAGTCGCCTCAACGCCCTCTCTCTCCTCATTCTCATCCTTCATTTCCGCCTTTTTAGCCTTCAGTCAAACTGTCACCGCTAATAAGGAGCGACCATTTCAGCAATGTTAATTTCCTCAACTCCAATCAGGGTATGAGGCAGAGGGGAGGCATTTTAACGACGCCAATTATGACTTACTTAATGAGACATATGATTAACATGCGAGCGCCGCACCGCAGCGTTCGCTCTGCGATCGTCCAATAGTGAGTCCTCGAGAGTCAAAAGGCCGACAGCGGGAGGCAGCGTGGGGGGTGGGGGCTTCAGGTGTCCCAGTCTTTTCTTCAGCTTGTCACACGCTTGTCACGGCCGTGGGTCATTTAGTCGACTGCCGCTTTACCGCTGGGCTCAGAACACGCCGCCGCTCACCGTTTCTGAACATAACACAGTCGCTACAAAGACCCACTTTTATACAAGGGGAAAGAACGAACGTCACCGCAGCGTTCCTAGAACCAGTTCTGTCTCCGATGATTGACGGTGACATGAAAATAGTTTAATAATAGTTTAATAGTTTTAGGGCTCATTACTGAAGCTGATTTGCCAAATCATAATGATGGCCCCTATAGTTCTATTGTAGGTTCTGGAAAGGTAATTTGCACAGATTTAGTCACTTGTGTCTCTTTAATGGCTTCATGCAAGAAAGCAACCTTTTATTTTTTATATTTTTTTTTGTTTTTTGGAGGCAGGGGGTAAGGGGAGGGGTTGGACCTGTCTTGTTAACGACAAGACTTCTAGATAGTAGAACAGAGCCGGCAAAAACGAAACCTGTAGTTGAAGAGATTGATCTGAGTCAGGAACACAAAGCATTTACTAAAGTGACTCATGCGTCAAGTAGAAACTGTTCAGTTACATTTACATCAAACTGCACAAGTGGAGGAGGAAGCATTCAGACCCTTTACAACAATTCAAGTACTAATACTACATTGTAATTAAGTCAATTTAATGTAATTGAGCCTACAAAATCTGGCCTATTTTCAGCTTTGTGTCAATGCATTTTCCAGCAAACCCAAGAGGGTTTTTAAAGACTTTGTTTAATTTAAGGAGGAGGATTTCCAACTCAACACATAAAGAAACAGGCTCCATTCACACGAATGCATTTGAATTTTAACCCATAAAGACCCAGTGCTACTTTTATGGAAGTTGCCAAATTATTTTTTCTCTATTTTCAGCCTTTTTTTAAGTGATTTACCACCATTGATTGTAATAATATGCTCCTTATTTTGCATTTTTTCAGTGCAAATCATATATTTTCCTATATTTAATTTATTGATCTTGTGGATGTTCATAAAAGCTCAGATTTAATTGAGGGTTATTGTATCAGAAACAGAGAAAACTGAAGAGAAAGTGACTTTTTCAGCAAAGATATCAGTAACTGAGTTTTTAATTATCTTCTGTATTTGATGCTTTTTCAGTGAAAATCAGGTATTTTCCTATATTTAACCCTTTCACACACAGTGATCACTCCAGTGGACAGTTCTTCTCCAGCTGTTCTCTTGTATATTCATGGGTTTTGTTTCAGTTCCATATCAGCCGACACAGTGGACACTAATGCACCATCCCATACACTGACATTTAAACCATTAGTGTAAATTTGCTGTTCTTGATGAACCTGAATATGTTTTAAATCAATTGCTAATTGTTGTTAGATTATAATTAACAGTTTTTGTAATCAAACATGTTTTTTTTTTTTTTGCATATTATATCTCCATGAATGAGTAATAACTAATATTAACCCTATAACGCCAAATGTATCTGATTTGACACACGAGTTTTAAAGCCCTCTACATGATCAGTGTGATATTTTTGGTCTTGAAAAACCTGATGTATACAATTAGATACATGAAATACACAAATAATCCACCAGGGGGGAGTAATTTATTCACCAGAGGCCTTCCAGTGACACTACAAGACTTTCATTAATGAGGAAGGAGGCAGAACTTTTACAATTTTGAAAAGGAATTACAAATTTATTAGACATGTTTGTGTTATATTGTTTTTGTTTGTTCAAAAATAATAATATTTGAGCATTGAGACCCGATGTATCAAATTTGATACAAAATTGAAACTCATACATGGAAATTGATATTTGCAAAAAAAATTTTTTTGGTTGTTCAGAAGGACCAGTAAAGGCTTCATTTTCAAAAAACTGGAATTTTATGTCAGTGATTTAATGGTTCAGGCTTTACAGGGTTAGAGTTTGTTAAAATGTGAGAAAATATCAGATTAACTGAATAAAAAATGTTTTTATTTCATAGTTTTCGGACAGTTTCTGATGATGGCTTTTAAATACATGCTTCTTTGCTTCAAAAAATTAAACGTATGGTGTCCAGCTGAGTGGATATTTTTGTAATTCCAGGAAAAATAGGTTCATAAAAAATTTCAATCACATTGTTTTTTTCATACCTAAAGAGGAATAAAAACACTCAGGAAAAAAAATCTCGACTAAGGTTCTCATAATATATGCATGAAAGGGTTAATTTATTGACAGCGTAGAAGTTCATAAAATGTTGAATTAACATTGAGGGTTAGTTAATCAAAAATAGAGAACACTAAAGAAAAAGTGACATTTGCAGTAAAGTATATTATCAAGTGAACATAAACCCAGTGTGTCCATCCACTGTCACTGATCCAACTCCATGGGTTTTACTGGGGAATCAATGTTGTAGAAGATGACATGTTTCCACGGTAACTACGGAGCCTCTGAACGTCCAAATGGGTCATATCTGATGACCATGAAAAGATGACAAACTGTATTTTACACCAATTATTTACTTGTGCTGATAGGATTAGTGGATGAACAGGAATTAAGTATTTTTATCAGTAGATGCTTTTGGTTGCCAGTGGCTGTTTGGGCCTTTAATGGTTAAAGTTAGAGGTGACACAACTACCAAACAGATATCACTGACACATTTAACATCTATATCAGGGGTGTCCAAACTTTTTTTCAAGAGGGCCAGATCTGATAATGTGGACATTGCCAGGGGCCAGTGGTCCCTTCAGACATTTTTTAAACAGTAAAAATTACATATAAATGCACTGTTCTACAACAATTTTATTTTCATTGTCACAATATCATTTTTTTAAATGGCAGTGTAACCAAATCTGAGCCACTCAGGTGTGAACAAATAGAAAAAAAAACAAAAAAAAAAAAACAAAAAAAAACCAATTCTGCCTTCCTTTCACATCTGGAGTCAGATAACATAGAACAAACTGTATAGAGTATCTTAAACTTCCAAGAAGTTGATAAAAATCTTAACCCCACATTCATTTTAAACATGACTTATATGAGTAATCATTACTCATATTTTACTCAGTAATGCAAAGTCTGTTAACGTTTAAGATGAAAACATATGACTCTTACTCTTGTCTTTCACAAAATCATTCAGAAAGTAATATTTTGTGTCACATCTACAAGTACATAACACCAGCAGTTAGAGGCAACTAACCTGGCAACTTGGTAGCCTGCCCTGGTGGTGAATACATTGAACTCACAGGTTCACTTGAAGAGTCACTGTTGTGAGTTTAAAGCAGCTTGAATTTGTGTCACTTTTTCGGAGCGCTCACTCCCTGCTAGCTTGTTGTATGCGTTAGCATGTTTTGTCTGCTCGTGTCTCTTTACATTGAATTCTTAAACAAGGCAACAATCTCTCGACAAATTAGGCAAACACAATCGCCTCGATTTTCAGTGAAAAAAAATTGTACTTCCCATCTCTCCTGGAAGCGGCGGCCCTCGCTGTCAACTTTCGTTTTTTTATTTACAGGTGCCATGGTTAGAAATTAGCGAAAAGGGTTCACGGTGAGGTCACAGAGCCCGATAGAGTTAGAGTGGTGCTGCCACCATGAGGTGAAAGGAGAAACTGCATTTTGAACCTTTTATGATTCATGTTCTCGGTTCAACAGTCCAAGCGGGCCATAAATAGTACATTCTAAAACCGAAGCTGTGGGCTGTATAAAATCTGACTGCGGGCCGTGATTGTCCCCCGGGCCGGACCAAGGTTATTATCGTTAACGAAAACGAACGAAATGACGAAAACTAAAATTGAAAAAACATTTTCGTTAACTGAAATTAATAAAAACTCTAATTAAAAGAAAAAAAATGATAACTAACTGAAACTGTATCGTGAGCTTACAAAACTAACTAAAACGTATAAAAATTATGGATACAGTTCCCTTCGTTTTCGTCTTTGTCAATGTCGGATTGATATGAAATTAATTTATTTCGCTCCAGCAGTTTTAGCTGGTGACACCATACGACACTTCACAGTCTGTCATGTGTGGTCACTGGTGGTTTCCAGTTGTCTTCTGGTCCCCACTCTACCTGGAACATACAGACTAAAGCTGGGACACAGCAGCACAGTCCTGTCTGGGGTTTACTGTAGTGATACATGGGTCAGGTTGTTTTTTTTTTTTTTTTTTTTTTTTTTTGGCGTACCGTGTGTGTGCGCGTGAGTGACAGAGACAGAGCAGAACTAAAGGACAGAGTCAGTGTTGAACTAGCATCTAGGTTAAAACTGGAGAGTTTATCACCATGAAAAGGCCTTCCAATCCCTGAACTGCACAGTTTAGAAGAGGAGAAAAGAGGAGGATGAAAACTAATCCAATTACAGAGGTATGGAAACTGTTATAATGTTAAAAAACGTTTGATGTTACTAGCTACAGCTAGCTGAACTGAACTGAAGCAAAGTTGGCTAATAATGGAACTGGAGATGATTAAGATATGAGAGATCTGCTAAGGTGTGGTTTACTGATGAGGAACTGGGTTATATATGTTTATAAGTGGTTTATATATGTTTCTATCTGCTTTAACTGCTGGTTAGCTGGTTTATAATAGGTTCCTATCTGCTTTAACTGCTGGTTAGCTGGTTTATAATAGGTTCCTATCTGCTTTAATTGCTGGTTAGCTGGTTTATAATAGGTTCCTATCTGCTTTAACTGCTGGTTAGCTGGTTTATAATATGTTCCTATCTGCTTTAACTGCTGGTTAGCTGGTTTATAATATGTTTCTATCTGCTTTAACTGCTGGTTAGCTGGTTTATAATAGGTTCCTATCTGCTTTAACTGCTGGTTAGCTGGTTTATAATATGTTCCTATCTGCTTTAACTGCTGGTTAGCTGGTTTATATATGTTTCTATCTGCTTTAACTGCTGGTTAGCTGGTTTATAATATGTTTCTATCTGCTTTAACTGCTGGTTAGCTGGTTTATAATAGGTTCCTATCTGCTTTAACTGCTGGTTAGCTGGTTTATAATATGTTCCTATCTGCTTTAACTGCTGGTTAGCTGGTTTATATATGTTTCTATCTGCTTTAACTGCTGGCTGCTTTGTGCATCTCCTGTCATGCTTTGCACATCTTCGCATTGTTTCACGTAAGTGACGTTGTGTATGGATTGCACCCCACCTCAACCTGCTATCGGGAATTTATACATTGTACGGTACATTGTGTCTCTGCTCAGTCCATGAGCCGCCCTAACCCAACCCCCAAATAAAGTGTCCAGGGTAACCCATATCCATGCCTCACTAATTTCTTTGAATAGGATGATGAGGAAGATAAAATATATGAAATAACTAAAAGTAATACTAAAACTAAACTAAACTAAACTAAAACTAAGCATTCAGAAAAAAATGATAACTAATAAAAACTAACAAACCTGCTCTAAAAACTAATTAAAACTAACTGAATAAGAGAAAAAAAAGTCAAAACTAATTAAAACTAAACTATAATTAAAAATCCAAAACTATTATAACCTTGGGCCGGACTTTGGACATACCTGATCTATATCCACATTTTCTATCGACTGTGACTGTGTCTGGGCAGGTTGAAGCATAATAACACATGCGGTCACATGATCAGGTCAATCAAGATATGCCCTCTCACATATTATATCCTGCATTTTATTTGAACTTGATTTTTTACGAGGAAAAGTGAGTGGTGTTTAATTATAATGAAATATATATTGAATCATTCAAAATATTTTTATCAGTAATTTTTTTTTATCAATTACTAGAAATTTCAGGCAACCCCATGTGGGGTCCTGACCCCAAGGTTGAAAATCATTGATCTACAAGATCAGTAAATTAGACATAGGGAAATGCCTGAATTTTGCTGAAAAAAAAAAAAAAAGCAAAGTACAGAGGATAATATTACAAGAAATGGTGATAGGTCACATCAAAAAGTTTTGGGACTGCCACAAGAGTAGCACTGGGTCTGTATGGGTTAAAATCAACACATTTGGAGAAACAATGTGAGGTTTCCTCTTGATATGGATGGGGTGAAAAAATTGTTATCTGAAAAGTAGCTGAACCTGTCAAACAAATACAGTAGAATAAAAAAGGTCTCTGAAGTACAGTAGTAGAGAAAAAAAACATTGAATAAATTGTTAGCAAATACCTGAAATTGTACATAAAAGAGTGGAAACTGTAGAAAAGTCCACCTCCAAACTGCACTGACAAACTTCAGAGGTAATGAGTGAACGTTTCAGTCACTGATCTCATAGGATCAGTTTGAGTTTGAGGTGGTTTTGTTTACTGTCTTGGATTTTTGGGGTGTACACCAATACTTACACCAGTAGTTACATTAGTACTTACACCAGTAGTTACATTAGTACTTACACCAGTAGTTACATTAGTACTTACACCAGTAGTTACACTAGTACTTACACCAGTACTTACACCAGTACTTACACCAGTACTTACACCAGTAGTTACATTAGTACTTACACCAGTAGTTACACCAGTAGTTACACTAGTACTTACACCAGTAGTTACACTAGTACTTACACCAGTACTTACACCAGTAGTTACACTAGTACTTACACCAGTAGTTACACTAGTACTTACACCAGTAGTTACATTAGTACTTACACCAGTAGTTACACTAGTACTTACACCAGTACTTACACTAGTACTTACACCAGTACTTACACCAGTAGTTACACTAGTACTTACACCAGTAGTTACATTAGTACTTACACCAGTAGTTACACCAGTACTTACACCAGTAGTTACACCAGTACTTACACCAGTACTTACACCAGTACTTACACCAGTAGTTACACTAGTACTTACACCAGTAGTTACATTAGTACTTACACCAGTAGTTACACCAGTACTTACACCAGTAGTTACACCAGTACTTACACCAGTAGTTACACTAGTACTTACACCAGTAGTTACATTAGTACTTACACCAGTAGTTACATTAGTACTTACACCAGTAGTTACACTAGTACTTACACCAGTACTTACACCAGTAGTTACACTAGTACTTACACCAGTAGTTACATTAGTACTTACACCAGTAGTTACACTAGTACTTACACCAGTAGTTACATTAGTACTTACACCAGTAGTTACACTAGTACTTACACCAGTAGTTACACTAGTACTTACACCAGTACTTACACCAGTACTTACACCAGTAGTTACATTAGTACTTACACCAGTAGTTACATTAGTACTTACACCAGTAGTTACACTAGTACTTACACCAGTACTTACACTAGTACTTACACCAGTAGTTACATTAGTACTTACACCAGTAGTTACACTAGTACTTACACCAGTACTTACACTAGTACTTACACCAGTAGTTACACTAGTACTTACACCAGTACTTACACTAGTACTTACACCAGTAGTTACATTAGTACTTACACCAGTAGTTACACTAGTACTTACACCAGTAGTTACACCAGTACTTACACCAGTAGTTACACCAGTACTTACACCAGTACTTACACTAGTACTTACACCAGTAGTTACATTAGTACTTACACCAGTAGTTACACTAGTACTTACACCAGTAGTTACACCAGTACTTACACCAGTAGTTACACCAGTACTTACACCAGTGCTTACACCAGTAGTTACACCAGTACTTACACCAGTAGTTACACCAGTATTTACACCAGTAGTTACACCAGTACTTACACCAGTGCTTACACCAGTAGTTACACTAGTACTTACACCAGTAGTTACACTAGTACTTACACCAGTAGTTACACTAGTACTTACACCAGTAGTTACACCAGTACTTACACCAGTGCTTACACCAGTAGTTACACCAGTACTTACACCAGTGCTTACACCAGTAGTTACACTAGTACTTACACCAGTAGTTACATTAGTACTTACACCAGTACTTACACTAGTACTTACACCAGTAGTTACACTAGTACTTACACTAGTACTTACACCAGTACTTACACCAGTAGTTACACCAGTACTTACACCAGTAGTTACACTAGTACTTACACCAGTAGTTACATTAGTACTTACACTAGTACTTACACCAGTACTTACACCAGTAGTTACACCAGTACTTACACCAGTAGTTACACTAGTACTTACACCAGTAGTTACACTAGTACTTACACTAGTACTTACACCAGTACTTACACCAGTAGTTACACCAGTACTTACACCAGTACTTACAGTACTTGAGGAAATAGCTGTGCTTGATGCACTCGTACATTCCTTCCTACACCAGTTCTACTGCTCAGAGCTGATGATGCTGGAGGACACAGACCTTTCTCAGCAAATCTGGGATTCACTAGTGTATACACACCTTCATATACACACACACACTGTTATATACACACCTTCATATACACACACTTTCATACACACACCTTCATACACACCGTCATATATACACATCTTCATACACACACACACCCCACTATATACACACACCTTCATACACACCGTCATATATACACATCTTCATATACACACACACACACCGCTATATACACACACCCTCATACACACACGCCTTCACATACACACACAACATTATATATGCACACCTTCATGTACAAACACCTTCATACACACTGTCATATATACACACTTTCATACACACACACACACACCGCTATATACACACACTTTCACACACACCTTCATACACACACATACCTCAAATACACACACCTTCATATACACACATACCATTATACACACACATACACACACACACACACACATCTTCATACACACACATAGCATTATATATGCACACACCATCATATACACACACCTTAATACACACACACACACCGCTATATACACACACCTTCATATATACACACCTTCACACACACAGAAACCTTCTTACACACACACCATTATACACACACACACAAACACACACTGTCATATACACACAAACGGTCATATACATACACTTTCAAATACATACACACCTTCTTATACACAAACACTGTCATAAACACACACCTTCATACACACACACACACACACAGTCATATACACACAACTTGATATACGCACATCCTCATACACACACACTGTCATATACACACATCTTTATACACTCACACAGTCATATATATACACACACCTTCATACACACATACTGTCATATACACTCACACAGTCATACACACACCTTCATATACACACATCTTTATACACACACATGATTTTGGACCTCAGTTCACTTTAATGTTTGGTAAAAAGACCAATTTTCTCTCAGCATGAGGCAGGAAAATAGTAAACATACAGGCTTTAACACAACTTTGCAACTGTTTGTGAAAGTCTGTGTTGTGTTTGTGTGTGTGTGTGTGTGCAGACATGAAGTGTTGTGAAGCGAGTAAGGCTTCCTCTCAGCACCCACACCCCCCCTCCATCCCCCAACCCCCCCGCTTCTCTGTTCGTCAGGTGGGACTGTGATAGGATCCAATTAAGGGAGCTGTAGATAAAATGATGATGAATTGCAGTAGTGTGTTAGACTGACGGACACAAACGCACTCACACACACACACACACACACACACACAGAAACACAGAAACACTAAAAGAACAGACAAAAGAGGGGAGAAAAAAAAGAGCCAAAAGAGGAGACGAGGGAATTAGAAACACACAATGACGATGCAACAAAGAGTGTAAAGGAGCAAAGAAAAGACGGAGGGAGGAAAGAAAGACTGAGCTCAGCATCAGACCAGAAGAAACAAACAAAAACAGATGGAGAGATGAACAGATGATGTATATGGAACAGAAAAGATGTCTGCAAAAGGGAGGATGAAGGAAAGAGGAGGTGTAGAAAGGCTGAAACAGACCACAACAGTACCCTACAAAAAAAAAAAGTTTGACCTTTGACCTCCAAGCTTCCAGTTATTATTGTGAGGAGATGTTGTTTAATATGTCTGTGAACAGAGTTACACATTATATATATATATTTTTTTATTTTTTTATTTTTATTTTATTTTTTTTTTTTTTAGGCCTGTAATGGTACACAAAATTTTCGGTTCTGTACGTTTTCGGTTTTGAAAGCCACAGTTGTTTGTTTTTTTTCAGTTTGGTACGGGAAAATAGAAAACCCCTCAAAATGTCTTCAATACATTTATGAATTTTTGAACATTTTTCCCCCAATTTTTGGACACAATAGAATATAGAAAAACAGGAATAATATAATTCTGCTGCTATAAATTAAATAGAGAATAAAATAAATTATTAATATTACTAAATGTATTTTAAACATTAGTATTGCACTTTTCCTTGAAAGGTAGTTTTGAACAAACAAAAAAAAATCTAATCACAGTTCTGTCAGTTCATATTCTGCGTAAAAATATCAACAAAAAAATTCTGCATGAAGTGCAATATTAACAGGAGGGTAAACTGGTATTCTGTTTAAACAAACTGAAGAGAAACATTGACAACAAACTTAACCAAATTATTTATTTTAGGACAGCTAACAAACTGTTTGGGCCACTTTGTGTACTTGTGTGTGTGTGTGTGTGTGTGTGTGTGTGTGTGTGTGTGTGTGTGTGCGTGCAAGGTGTGATTTGTCTGGGGGATGGTTTGTTTGTTGTTTTTTTGTTTTGGTTTTTTGGTCGGAGCTGGGGGGGTGGGGTCCGGTCCATAACTAACGTAACTAACGCTGGCGTGAAACGAAAGTGAAACTTTATTTTTATATACTTTCAACATCCAACTCCGAGTTCTATTCCTCTGTTATACAGCGTGCGTGAGAGAGAGACACAGACAGAGCTAGTGTCAGTGTTTTAGAACTACCATAGTTCCTAGGGGCCAAACAACGTCCGTCTTATTAACGTCTGTTTCCTCGTCTTTTGTCTTTTTTTACCTTATATCAGCTGCTATTTCGTATTTTGGGTCAATGTGTGCGTCCTTCAATATGTCCGTGTGAAACTTGCGCTGATTTAAAGTTCCGCATCAAACAACGTCTTTCGTTCCTTTTTCTTTTTCTCAACATACTGTGCCGTTTTGGTACAGCTGTGTACCGAACCGAACAGGTGCGTACTGAAACAGTTCAGTTCGGTACGCGTACCGTTACAGGCCTAATTTTTTCACTTTATTTTTATTGTTTGATTTCTGTACATTATAAAACAAACATAGGGGACATTTGGGATATACTGACCATAAAAAAAACTTTTGTGACTAACAATTGTTTTTAGTAATGTGACATTGAAATAAAAATGGTCCATTTCTTCCATTTATCGTGACACTGTTCTTCTTTTATCTTCAGTCTATGGGTCAGGATATCTATCTGAAATATTCCATTCACTATTTGTAGTTGGTCGTTAGTTGTAGGTGGTTCTAACCTGCACCATTTTTTGGTATTAGCCTTTTTACTGGCTGCTAATAGTATTTTAAACAAATATCTATCATTTTTTCTTACTTTATTACCAATGACACTGGTCAACAACACATTTATTTTTTAAGTTTTTTGAGCTGATTTAGGATAATTTTGGTGTGCTGAATCCAAAAATCACATTAATTTTGCTCAGTCTGGTCAACTTTCTGAACTATGCTACATATTGGCTTTTTAACATTTTTGCTTACATTTATGGGCATTTTCACATCATGTGATACAAAATTCTTTCATATTTCTTGCAATAAACAAGTTAAAATTACATGAAAATGTTTATATTAATAAATTATACTTTTACAAAAATGTGAATAACCTGAACAAATATGAAAAACCTGAAATGTCTTAAGAGAAGTGCATGCAATTTTACCAATGTTCTGCCTGTAAATGTTTTGTGTATTTGTAGTGATAATGTAAGTTGTAATGCAAATATGTAAATGAAAAACTGATAAACTGAGGCAGAATATTGGTAAAATTGCACTTGTTTTTCTTAAGACATTTCAGGTTGTTCATGTTATTCAGATTCTTAAGGAAACGTAGATGTAAACATTATCCTAATGTAATTTTACTTTTTTCACTGTTATTATTTTACTGGTCCGGCCCACTGCAGATCATATTGGGCTGAATGCGGCCCCTGAACTAAAATGAGTTCGACACCCCTGTGTTAGGACGTCTCATTTTTGGAACTTCTTTTCCGATCAAGCTCTTAATTTGACCAGTTAATCTCTTATATATTAGTAACTCCCCCCAAAAAATTTAGTATTAGACCCCCCCTACCTCCATCTTTAGGGTGCCTGTAAGCCGAGTGCAGAAAACCCATTTTTCAATGGAAAATCATGCATTTGTCAGTTAGTTATGCCATATTTGCTCATGCAAATGTCATATTAGAGGTTTTGGGGGATGCTACTGTTGATAACACTGGTCAACAACAAATTTATTGTTTAAGTTTTTTGAGCTGATTTAGGATCATTTTGGTGTGCTGAATCCAAAAATCACATTCATTTTGCTCAATCAGGTCAACTTTCTGAACTATACTACATATTGGCTTTTTAACATTTTTGCTTACATTTATGGGCATTTTCACATCATATGATACAAAATTCTTTCATATTTCTTGCAATAAATGAGTTCTGAAGATTTTACTTTTGCCAATTTATGATTAATGTTTTTTTTTAATATTACAGGTGAATGAAATGGCTTCGACTAGAAGATCTTGCAAAAATAAGCCTGACGTATTCTGCTACATTTGTGGTGAATACACCATTGTACCTAACAGGAATCAAGTCACAAGTTTCATAAAGTGTGCTTACCAATCTTATTTTGGTATTAATTATTATATTTTGTGAGAAGATCAAATTTTTCAAAATCAAAGTAGCAAAAAAACCTGACCTGATTGAGAAAAACAGATGTCATTTTTGGATTTAGCGGTGCAAAATGGTCCTAATTCGGTTGAAAAAACCGAGACAACTTGCAAAAAACATTTCTTTGTAACCCAGTGTAATACATCCAAAATACATCACCAAACATGTTTTAGGAATTGCATTACCCAATGACGATCGGCAGTCGAGTTGGTGTGTCTTCGCCCTTAAAGTCCTGTGGTCTTAATGCATGAGATCAATCTCCCAATAGAAGTTGGTGGTACTTTCATTGAAGGAGAACTCAACTAATTAAATCAAAGTCCACATATGACTTCCTATCAGTGCTCAATAGTAACTATATTGATGTCTGTAAGCATTTCCATGTTATAAACCATCAGAATATGGACTATTATAAGGAAAAATTAAAAAAAAAAAATCTAAATTTCTCAAAACTGTGAACAAAGTTTGTAGACATTGTTCCAAGGAAGCTACATTAAAAAAATTTGAAATGAATCGAACCAGTAGTTTTGGAGAAGAAGATTGTTGAAATCTAGACATTGGTAACCTTGAGTTTGACCCTTCAAGGTCACTCAAGGTCAAAGGTCATGGACCCAACTGAAAGTCCATATATGACTTCCTATCAGTGCTCAATAGTAACTATATTGATATCTTTAACAATTTCCATGTTATAAATCATCAAAATATGGACCATTATAAGTAAAGGCATTTTTTTATTTCCAAAATTTTTCCAAAATAATAAGAATAAAAAAAAAAAAATCACAATTTCTCAAAACTGTGAGCAAAGTTTGTCAACATTGTCCAAATAAAGCTACATAAAAAACTTGAAATGAATCTTACCAGTAGTTTCGGAGAAAAAGATTGTTGAAATCTAGACATTGGTGACTTTGAGTTTGACCCTTCAAGGTCACTCAAGGTCAAAGGTTATGGACCCAAATGAAAGTCCATGTATGACCTCCTATCAGTGCTCAATAGTAACTATATTGATATCTTTAACCTTCATCCTACCAAGAAGGGGTCATTTATGACCCCAGACGTTGTTTCATGTGTGTCATTGTGTGTTAAACTGAAACATTTATTCATGGTTTCAGGAGTTTGTTCCTTGGTGTCATCCGGTGTTTGTATTGTAAAAAGTTTTGGATCATCACATCAACTGAACTTGCTATGATGAACTGAGTGTCCGGGGTCATGGATGACCTCAACATTTTTTTTCCCAAATTGTTAGTATGTGTCTGATGACACATGTTTTCTAACATACTTACCTGTAATAATCTATCTGTAACATGATATTCTTTTCCTTTACAGTGAAATATGGCTTTGAGAGGTAGACCTGCTCGATATACTGCTGCACAAGCATTTGTCAGATTAGTTGTTTGTTGATTGTTCCATTGACCATTTCACAATAAACATCACTACAAAATGTATTTTTATACTTTGGTTACATTGCTGCATACTAACTATTTGACTAAGTGACATACCATGACAGTTTTTTTCAATTCATACTGAATTGCATCCAAAATAAGACTGGGGTCATAAAAGACCCCACTTGGTAAGTTTTGTATGTAAACTGTCATGGTAGGATGAAGGTTAACTATGTCCATGTTGTAAACTATCAAAATATGGACCAATATAAATAACAGCAAATTTTGTGTTTTTCAAAAATTTGGCAAAAATTTTATTTTTTTATTTTTATAAACCATCAGAATATGGACTATTATAAGGAAAAAAAATTTAAAATCTAAATTTCTCAAAACTGTGAGCAAAGTTTTTACACATTGTAAATAAAAATACTAGCCCTGCGATGAACTGGCGACTTGTCCAGGGTGTACCCCGCCTTCGCCCCTATGTAGCTGGGATAGGCTCCAAGCGACCCCCGTGACCCTAGTGAGGATAAAGCGGGTTCAGAAAATGAATGAATGAATGAATAAAAATACTGCTATCTCTAACAGTTTTCATGTTATAACTCATGAAACTCATTTGACCCATTATAATAAAGGCACATCTGTAATGTTTCCAAAAAAAAAAAAAGGTAAAAAATTCAAAAATCAAACTTTCTGGCCAGTGAGCAAAAAAAAAAAAAAAAAAAAAAAAAAAAAAAAAGCAGCACGTTTGGATACCTGCACAGGAAGGTAATGGCAAATTAGAATCTGAGAAGGAACTAAAGCCGTCAGACCGATACTGTAGAGCAGGGGTGTCAAACTCATTTTAGTTCAGGGGCCAGATTCAGCTAAATTAGATCTGAAGTAGGCCGAACCGGTGAAATAATAACATACTAATATAGAAATAATGTCAACTCCAAACTTTTCACTATGTTTTAGTGCGGAAAAAAGTTAATTTACATTATAAACAGGTTAATATCTACAAACTATCCTTTCAAAAGATGCGAATAACATGAACAACCTGAAAAAAATAAGTGTAATTTTAACAATATTATGTCTCAGTTTATCATTTACACATGTGCATTAGAACTTACAGATCACATTGGATCTACAAACACTTAAAACATTTCGTAACAAGCGGAATATTGTTAAAATTGTCCTTGTTTCTCTTAAGACATTTCAGGTTATTTGCATTTTTTGCAAAATTATACTTAGTTTTAGTGTAAATACATGAAAATATTAACATTTGCAAAGAGAAACATTTGGAGTTGTCATTATTTTTATGTTATTATGATAGTATTTTACTGATCTGACCCACTTGAGATTGAATTGGTCTGAATGTGGAACCTGAACTAAAAGGATTGTTAATATCTTTGTGTATTTTTTGCATGTCACAAATTCATCCCAAGGCCCAAACTGGACCCTTTAGCGTGCCGGATTTGATCCCCGGGCTGCATGTTTGACAAGAAGTGCAATATTTGCTTTTGAAATGTAGTTGAGTCGAAGCATAAAGCTGCAAAAAATGGAAATATGTCATTTAAATACCTCAAAGGTGCACATAAAAGGTAGACGGTAAGTATGCATGAATGTGGGATAGAATTAGAAAACACAACAAGCTCACACATGCACTGCTGGGCTTTCCCTACTTAAATGTAATAATAGTTGTATTAACAGGATTATGAGAATTAAAATGTTAATACTAAATGAACACATAGACGCTCCATAGATGATTGAAAACCTGCACACAGACTATTCTCTGCAGGCAAGTGTGTGTCTATGTATCGCAGCTGGCTGTGACTGGGACAGTAGAGTGTAATAAATCACTGAGAAAATTAGCCAGCAGTAGACGCACACTCATCCATTCCATCTTACTGTCTCTTTGTGCATTATTTAGCCCCGCGCCAACACTGAAACATTGAACCTGCATACTCAAATACACTAGGGACGGCCCAGTATGCATGGATGCACACGGGGATGTTCATAGGAAAAAACACACACATGCACACACTGATAGGAAGCTGTGTGGATGCCTACTGGTTCGTTCCAGGACAAACACACACACGCTAACACACACTAACACACACACACACACCCTCCCCAGGGGTTTGGGAGCCCAACGTGAAGCAGACATATGGAGATTCTCCACATGATCCTCTTCCTAATCATGTGGAGCAGACGGAGACTGTAGCATCAGCAACAACCAGCAACCTGCTTTACATGATTTATTACACTGACACACACAGGCTATCAAACACTGAGCGTCTGTGGGAGTAGGAGCTACACACTCCGTCCACGCATCTGCCACACTACTGAATACAACAGTACATTTTGGGAAGATGACGATGTGTGTTTACGTACGTCTGTTTTCTCTCCGCAAATTGGTCTAGACTTTGTATTTTTAGTAGCTTTCCGAATTTCACAAATGCACCAAAGCAGTAAACACATCCGTGGTCTTTACCAGCCCTGTTTCCCCTCCAAATGTGTTAGGACGCAGGTGTCAAACATAAGGCCCGGGGGCCAAATCCGGCCCGCCAAAAGGTCCAATCCGGCCTGTAGGATGAAATACACTGAAAATATTAACAACTAGAAGCACTCAGAGAGCGCAGACCTCCGCCAAGGCTGATCAGTGCCCCCCCCCCCCACGCCAAGGAGGTTATGTTTTTGCCAGGGTTTGTTTGTTTGTTTGTCTGTCCGTTAGTGTGCAACATAACTCAAAAAGTTATGGACAGATTTTGATGAAATTTTCTGGTCTGCGCCCCCCCCCCCCCCCCCCCCCCGTGGGCCCCCCCCACCCCCGATCACCACCAAAATTTAATCATTTCTTCCTTATCCCATTTCCAACAAACCCTGAAAATTTCATCAAAATCTGTCCATAACTTTTTGAGTTATGTTGCACACTAACGGACAGACAAACAAACAAACAGACAAACCCTGGCAAAAACATAACCACCTTGGCGGAGGTAATCATTTTAATTCAGGTTGCACATACAGAACAATTAGATCTCAAATGGGTCAGACCAGTAATACAGGGGTTGGACAAAATAATGGAAACACCTTAAAAAATCAACAAAATATAATTTAATATGGTGTAGGTCCGCCTTTTGCGGCAATTACAGCCTCAATTCTCCGAGGTATTGATTCATACAACTTGTGAATTGTTTCCAAAGGAATTTTAAGCCATTCTTCAGTTAGAATACCCTCCAACTCTTTTAGAGACGATGGCGGTGGAAATCGACGTCTTACTTGAATCTCTAAAACTGACCATAAATGCTCAATAATGTTGAGGTCTGGGGACTGTGCCGGCCATACGAGATGCTCAACTTCATTAGAATGTTCCTCATGCCATTCTTTAACAATTCTAGCTGTATGGATTGGGGCATTATCATCTTGAGGTGAAGGTGTTTCCATTATTTTGTCCAACCCCTGTATATTATCATAATAACCTATAAATAATGAAAACAGCAGATTTTATCTTTGTTTTAGTATAAAAAAAAAAAGTAAAATTACATGAAAATGTTTATATTAATAAATTATCCTTTTACAAAAATGTGAATAACCTGAACAAATATGAAAAACCTGAAACGTCTTAAGAGAAGTGCATGCAATTTTACCAATATTCTGCCTGTTACTAAATGTTTTGTGTATTTGTAATGATAATGTAAGTTGTAATGCACATACAGGGTGGGGAAGCAAAATTTACAATATTTTGAGGCAGGGATTGAAAGACAGTGTATGACCAATTAGTTTATTGAAAGTCATGAGAATTTATTTGCCACAAGAAAATGTACATAATAGAAAATGTTTTTATTCTATGTGTCCTCCTTCTTTCTCAATAACTGCCTTCACACGCTTCCTGAAACTTGCGCAAGTGTTCCTCAAATATTCGGGTGACAACTTCTCCCATTCTTCTTTAATAGTATCTTCCAGACTTTCTCGTAATAGTTTTGCTCATAGTCATTCTCTTCTTTCCATTATAAACAGTCTTTATGGACACTCCAACTATTTTTGAAATCTCCTTTGGTGTGACGAGTGCATTCAGCAAATCACACACTCTTTGACGTTTGCTTTCCTGATTACTCATATGGGCAAAAGTTTCTGAAAAGGTATGGATAATAGTGTTAGGTATGATTATGACATCAATATATGTTTGGTTTCAAAACAATTGACGTAGTGCCTGCTGAGAAAAAACAACTAAATGTTCATTGTAAATTTTGCTTCCCCACCCTGTACACTGAAAATATTAAAAATCATTTTAATTCAGGTTCCACATACAGAACAATTAGATCTCATTTGGGTCAGACCAGTAATATATTATCATAATAACCTATAAATAATGAAAACAGCAGATTTTATCTTTGTTTTAGTATAAAAAAAAAAAGTAAAATTACATGAAAATGTTTATATTAATAAATTATCCTTTTACAAAAATGTGAATAACCTGAACAAATATGAAAAACCTGAAATGTCTTAAGAGAAGTGCATGCAATTTTACCAATGTTCTGCCTGTTACTAAATGTTTTGTGTATTTGTAGTGATAATGTAAGTTGTAATGCAAATATGTAAATGAAAAACTGATAAACTGAGGCAGAATATTGGTAAAATTGCACTTGTTTTTCTTAAGACATTTCAGGTTGTTCATGTTATTCAGATTTTTAAGGAAACATTGTAGATGTAAACATTATCCTAATGTAATTTTACTTTTTTCACTGTTATTATTTTACTGGTCCGGCCCACTGCAGATCATATTGGGCTGAATGCGGCCCCTGAACTAAAATGAGTTCGACACCCCTGTGTTAGGACGTCTCATTTTTGGAACTTCTTTTCCGATCAAGCTCTTAATTTGACCAGTTAATCTCTTATATCTTAGTAACTCCCCCCAAAAAATTTAGTATTAGACCCCCCCTACCTCCATCTTTAGGGTGCCTGTAAGCCGAGTGCAGAAAACCCATTTTTCAATGGAAAATCATGCATTTGTCAGTTAGTTATGCCATATTTGCTCATGCAAATGTCATATTAGAGGTTTTGGGGGATGCTACTGTTGATAACACTGGTCAACAACAAATTTATTGTTTAAGTTTTTTGAGCTGATTTAGGATCATTTTGGTGTGCTGAATCCAAAAATCACATTCATTTTGCTCAATCAGGTCAACTTTCTGAACTATGCTACATATTGGCTTTTTAACATTTTTGCTTACATTTATGGGCATTTTCACATCATATGATACAAAGTTCTTTCATATTTCTTGCAATAAACGAGTTCTGAAGATTTTACTTTTGCCAATTTATGATTAATGTTTTTTTTAATATTACAGGTGAATGAAATGGCTTCGACTAGAAGATCTTGCAGATATAAGCCTGACATATTCTGCTGCAGTTTGTAACACTTAATAAATTCATCCTGTTAGAAAAAGACTTTTTTTCTCTTAAAAACCTATTTTGGGTGAGAACTATATAAAAAACTCAACTGATAAAGTCACAAAAATGTAATCAATTTTGTGAGAAGATCAAATTTTTCAAAATCAAATTAGCAAAAAAAAACCTGACCTGATTGAAAAAAACAGATGTCATTTTTGGATTTAGCGAAAATGCAAAATGGTCCTAATTCAGTTGAAAAAACCTAGAAAACTTGCAAAAAACATTTATTTGCAACCCAGTGTAATCAGTCAGTTAAACATAGGAAAATACATGAATTCCACTGGAAAAAATGCTAAATTCAGAGAATAATATTTTAATAAATGGTCATAAATCACTTAGGAAAGGTTAAATAAAGAAAAAAAAATAATTTGATAACTGCCTCAAAAGCCATACTGGGTCCTACCTGATTTACACTGAACAATGCAAAATGCAGGGGATAATATTATAATAAATGGTGATAAATCACTGAAGAAGGATTCGATTTAGTGGGATTTGTCAGTATTTTTTAACCCATGAAGATCCACTGTTGACCAAAAGCATCTACTGATCCACTAATCCTATCAATACATGTAAATAATTGGTGTAAAATACAGTTTGTCATCTTTTCATGATCATCAGATTTCACCCATTTGGACGTTCAGAGGCTTCGTAGTTACCATGGAAACACCATCATCTACTACAACATAGATTCACCAGTAAAACCCATGGAGTTGGATCAATGACAGTGGATGGAGATGATTGTTTTATATTAAGTTAATGATAGATTTTACTGAAAAAGTCACTATTTCTTCAGTTTTTTTCTGTTTTGATATAATAACTTTTGACTTTACTCTGTGCTTTTAGGAACATCTACATAACACTGGTCAACAACAAATTTATTGTTTAAGTTTTTTGAGCTGATTTAGGATCATTTTGGTGTGCTGAATCCAAAAATCACATTAATTTTGCTCAATCAGGTCAACTTTCTGAACTATGCTACATATTGGCTTTTTAACATTTTTGCTTACATTTATGGGCATTTTCACATCATATGATACAAAAGTTCTTTCATATTTCTTGCAATAAACGAGTTCTGAAGATTTTACTTTTGCCAATTTATGATTAATGTTTTTTTTAATATTACAGGTGAATGAAATGGCTTCGACTAGAAGATCTTGCAAAAATAAGCCTGACGTATTCTGCTGCAGTTTGTAACACTTAATAAAGACATCCTGTTAGAAACTGATTTTTTCTTCTCTTAAAAACCTATTTTGGGTGAGAACTATATAAAAAACTCAACTGATAAAGTCACAAAAAATGTAATCAATTTTGTGAGAAGATCAAATTTTTCAAAATCAAATTAGCAAAAAAAAACCTGACCTGATTGAAAAAAACAGATGTCATTTTTGGATTTAGCGAAAATGCAAAATGGTCCTAATTCAGTTGAAAAAACCTAGAAAACTTGCAAAAAACATTTATTTGCAACCCAGTGTAATCAGTCAGTTAAACATAGGAAAATACATGAATTCCACTGGAAAAAATGCTAAATTCAGAGAATAATATTTTAATAAATGGTCATAAATCACTTAAGAAAGGTTAAATAAAAAGAAAAATTAATTTGATAACTGCCTCAAAAGCCACCCTGGGTCCTTATGGGTTAAATAGAAAGTGATGAAAATGTAAATTGATTAAAAAAAAAAAAAAAGTTTACTTAGAACAGCCTACTGAAATGGAATTGTCTTATAGTGAGTGGCTTTTGTGTGTATGTGTGTTTGCAGTATTTTTAACACACTCAGATATCCTTCAAGTTGACTAATTACATGAGGGTGACCCGCACATGGACGCGCACACACAACACACACACAACACACACACAACACACACACCTGTTTTTTTTTTTTTTTTTTTTACCTTCTCGTCCTCGGCGGCCAGCTGCTCTGTTTTGTTAACATCGGCAGTTTTCAGTACCTCTGACGAGTACGTGCACACACACACGCACACACACACACACACACACACACACATACATGCAGAGACCACATCTATTCATACAGTCCATGGAGACACGCAATCCGCCGAGACGACTCATGTAGCGAGAGAATAAACGAGTGCAGGAGCAGATAACGAATGAACCCGAGCCAGGCTGCTGTGTTACAGTAATGAGGCCAGGGACGGCTTTGTGCTCACCTTGTACTTTTACACCACCTCCTCCTCCTCCCTGTCTTTTTTTCTCCTCTTGTCACCCTCCCTCCCTCCCTCCCTCCCTCGTCCCCTTTCATCATCCCTCCTTCCCTCTACAGCTCTCATCTCATCCTTGTTCAAACTCTCCTTCCTTCCACTGTCCTCTACTCTTTTTTTTTTGTCCCATTTAAGCCTCCTCTGTCCCCTGCATGTCTCCTTCCTCCTCTTTATCACTCCCACCTCCTGTTTTCCTTTCTCCGTCTTTATGTCCTTTATTCTAAACTCTGCTGTCGTCCTTTCCTCCCGTTAAATCTCCCCTCGTCCTTTCCAAAATTTCCTCTACTCACTTTCTGCTTTTTTAGCTCGACTTGTCCTCTCCTCTCCCCTCCTCTCCCCTCCTCTCCTCTCCTCTCCTCTCCTCTCCTCTCCTCTCCTCTCCTCTCCTCTCCTCTCCTCTCCTCCTCCTCTCTTCCTCTTCTCCCCTCCTCCTCCTCCTCCTCTCCTCCTTTCCTCATCCTCCCTCCCTTCCCCTCTACCTCTCCTCTTCTCCTCACCTCTCCTCTCCTCCTCCCCTCCTCCTCTCCCCTCCTCTCTGCTCCCTTCCCCTCCTCTCCTCCTCTCCTCTCTTCCTCTTCTCCCCTCCTCCTCTCCTCACCTCCTCCTCTCCTCCTTTCCTCATCCTCCCTCCCATCCCCTCTACCTCTCCTCTCCTCCTCACCTCTCCTCTCTTCTCTTCTCATCTCTTCCTCCTCCTCCCCTCCTCCTCTCCCCTCCTCTCCTCTCCTCTCTTCCTCTTCTCCCCTGCTCCTCTCCTTACCTCCTCCTCTCCTCCTTTTCTCATCCTCCTTCCCTTCCCCTCTACCTCTCCTCTTCTCCTCACCTCTCCTCTCTTCCTCCTCCTCCCCTCCTCTCTCCTCCCTTCCCCTCCTCTCCTCTCCTCCTCTCCTCTCTTCCTCTTCTCCCCTCCTCCTCTCCTCCTTTCCTCATCCTCCCTCCCATCCCCTCTACCTCTCCTCCTCACCTCACCTCTCCTCTCTTCTCTTCTCATCTCTTCCTCCCCCTCCTCCCCTCCCCTCCCCCTCCCTCCTTTCCTCTCCTCTCTCCTCCCTTCCCTTCCCTCCTCTCCTCCTCTCCTCTCTTCCTCTCCCCTCCTCCTCTCCTCCTTTCCTCATCCTCCCTCCCATCCCCTCTACCTCTCCTCCTCACCTCTCCTCTCTTCTCTTCTCATCTCTTCCTCCCCCTCCTCCCCTCCCCTCCTCTCCTCTCCTTTCCTCTCCTCTCTCCTCCCTTCCCTTCCCCTCCTCTCCTCTCTTCCTCTTCTCCCCTCCTCCTCTCCTTACCTCCTCCTCTCCTCCTTTCCTCATCCTCCTTCCCTTCCCCTCTACCTCTGCTCTCCTCCTCACCTCTCCTCTCTTCCTCCTCCTCCTCCCCTCCCCTCCCCTCCTCCTCTCCCCTCCTCTCCTCTCCTCTCTCCTCCCTTCCTCTTCTCCTTTCCTCACCCCCTCTTTTCCCCTCCTCCTCACCTCACCTCTCCTCCTCTTCCTCTCCTCTCCTCTCCTCTCCTCCTCCTCCTCCTCCCTAGGGGGACCTACACTATGACTTGGCTCAGGTAGATTAATTACATGCAGTGACATGGAGGATCTGGCCAGAGGCTTCAGTAATGAGTCTGATTACTCATCTCCAGCAGCTCGGGGGGCTCGGGGGAGGCGAGTCAGGATGGAAGGCCAGCAGAGAGGCCTCGCAGTCGGGGAAGAGCAACTTCTACCTACAGGGTTCCACCGGCTTTGAGTTTTGGAGTCCAATAGTTCCACTATGTTTAGATCAAAGCTGCCATGAGTCAGTCAGAGCCAGGACTGAACAGCTAAAGTCCTAAACTAAAAATAAAACCAAATATTTACACCGCACAAACCCACCCTCAGTGAATTAAAATTTAATTGAACTAAACCCGTCTTAGAAACTAAATCCAAAGTACATTTTTTTGGGTGCTGTCATTAGGTTCCTTTGCAATTATTGGAACAACTGTAGGCCAGTAACACAGTACAAATCCAAATCCCAACTAACACCGGCAGGCCAGAGGAATGGCACGGGAAAAAAAACTCTACAAAGAAGCCAAAGAGGTTAACCCGGGATGGGATGGCTCCGAGACAGAAATGTAATTAAAGACGAGAAACGCAAAGAAACCCAGACTCGGAAAATAAATCAAAACACAGCAACAGTTTACTCATTAAAACAAGAAGGATGGCTGCGTTTTTAATAAGAATTTTAGGTGTCAGTGTGAAATTGCTGTAATATTGTGAAACCTGGCCTGAGATAACTTTATAAAAGAAAGAAATAACCCATATTTTTTTTTTAAAAATCGCCTTTTTTTTTTTTTAACGATTATCAACCTATAGTAGATCTCTTCAAAGCATCATCACCAAATATTTGATTTTTAAATTAATAAAAAAAAAAAAAAAATCTTAAACCCATCGTCTTAACCCATAAAGACCCAAACAGCCACCGGTGACACAAACCATCTACTGATCTAAACTGTTTAACACCTGCTGATCCACTAATCCTATCAATATATGTCAATAACTGGTGTAAAATACAGTTTGTCATCTTTTCATGGTCATCAGATATGACCCATTTGGACATTCAGAGGCTCCGTGGTTACTGTGGAAACACTGTCATCTTCTACAACATTAATTCACCAGTAAAACCCATGGAGTTGGATCAATGAAAGTGGATGGACACACTGGTTTTTACAGTCATTTAGCAATATCTTTGCTGAAAAAGTAACTTTTTCTTCATTTTTCTCTGTTTAGATATAATTAACTTTGAATTTACTCTACATTTTCATGAACATCTAGATGATCTTTGAATTAAATATAGGAAAATACACGATTTACACCAAAAAAATGCAACATACAGAGGATAATATAAAAAAATGGTGATAAATCAGTTTAAAAAAGGTAAAAAATAGAGAAAAATTCATTTGGGAATTGCCACAAAAAAAGCACTGGGTCTTTATGGGTTAAACCTATATTTGGATCGATATATTCAACCCGCAGGAAAGGTGTCCTCAATTCTGTCTCGAGCTTTCATCTGCTCTTAAATGGACTTTTATTATATGAATGTGATGGGAATCTGTCTCTAAGATGACTGTAAATCTCTATTTTTTTTTTTTTTTTTGGCTGTGGTGATGAGCTGTTTTGTTTTGAAAAATGAAAATTTTATAAATATATTAAAAAAAAACCAAAAAAATAACAACTATATAATATTCATCAGAAACAGACAAAACCGTTTAGTGAATCATTAGTGATTTATCTCTATTTATTATAATATTATTGTCTGTATTTTGCATATTTCAGTCTAAATCAGGCATTTTACTGTATTTAATTTACTAATGATGTAGATGTTCATAAAAGCTCAGATTAAAGTTGAGGGTTATTATGAGAAACAGAGAAAACTGAAGAAAATTTGACTTTTTCAACAAAATATGTCATTATTCATTGTCAATATGTCATTGTTCAACCCATAAAGACCTAGTGCTAATTCTTCTCTCTAAAGTGATAAAGTAAATTTTCTCTCTGTAAACTTTTCTAAAGTGATTTATCACCATTTATTGTGTTACCCTCTGTATCAGAGGATCAGCAAAGATATCAATAACTGAATGTAAAACCAAGTGTGTCCATCCACTGTCATTGATCCAACTCCATGGGTTTTACTGGTGAATCAATGTTGTAGAAGATGATGGTGTTTCCATGTTCGCTACGGAGCCTCTGAATATCCAAACTGGTCATATCTGATGACCATATTTTCACGTAATTTAACTGTATTTTGGTCATTTATTTATTTATTTAAATGCAATTTTTTTCGTTAACCCATAAAGACCTAGCGCTACTTTTGTGGTAGGACTCAAAAGATTTTTTTTTTTTTTTCTCTCTATTTAACCTTTTCATTAGTGATTTATCTCCATTTATTATAATATTATCCTCTGTATTTTGCATATTTCAGCCTAAATCAGGCATTTTACTGTATTTAATTTACTGATGATGTAGATGTTCATAAAAGCTCAGATTAAAGTTGAGGGTTATTATAAGAAACAGAGAAAACTGAAGAAAATTTGACTTTTTCAACAAAATATGTCATTATTCATTGTCAATATGTCATTGTTCAACCCATAAAGACCTAGTGCTAATTTTTCTCTCTAAAGTGATACAGTGAATTTTCTCTCTGTATTTAACTTTTCTAAAGTGATTTATCACCATTTATTGTATTACCATCTATATCAGAGGATCAGCAAAGATATCAATAACTGAATGTAAAACCAAGTGTGTCCATCCACTGTCATTGATCCAACTCCATGGGTTTTACTGGTGAATCAATGTTGTAGAAGATGATGGTGTTTCCATGTTTGCTACGGAGCCTCTGAACATCCAAATGGGTCATATCTGATGACCATGAAAAGATGACAAACTGCATTTTACACCAATTATTTTCATGGATTGATAGAATTAGTGGATCAACAGGTATTGAACAGTTTAGATCAGTAGATGGTTTTGGTTGGCAGTGGATGTTTGGGTCTTTATGGGCTCATGGGAACTTTTAGACATAACATCCTCCATTTAAAACGTGTGGTTTTAGCAGTAGTTTAGTTTTATACCTCAGAGTAAATTGAAGCAGGTTTTGGTGTAACTCCAGTAGAGTCGGGGGTTTGTACTTGATTAGTGGACTAAACTAATTTCACATCATTTTCTCTTCTTTCTTTGCCATAATCCCCTCTGTTCCTGCTCCTGACTCTTCTCTTTTCTTTATTTGCAGCATTAAATCAGCTTAAAATGTGCCTTTTAGTCCAATGTGTTCCTCCGGGGGGGGGGGGGGGGGGGGGGGGGGCATCGGGAGGGGGTTAGACAACGGCTGATGCTCGGTGTGACTGGGTGGCAGTAGTGATGCTGTGGCTCACAGCGGTTTTGTGTCGGTGTTTTAAGCCATGTGACAGTATGAATAAAGCATGATGGGTAGGGGGTGGGGGGGCAGCAGGGTGGGCAGGGACTGACAGCAGAACAAGCTCACCCAGTGTTTTGGTGACGGCAGACAAGTCCAGACCCTTAAAGTTTAATGGGGGCCACACCGCAGAGACACCAGGACTATAGTGTGTGTGTGTGTGTGTGTGTGTGTGTGTGTGTGTGTGTGTGTCCTGTGGTTTCACACACAGACCTTTAACCAGTGGGATGGAATAGTGATGCTAATAGAGTCAACAGCCTACCTCATGTGTGATGGGTCACACTGAACCAGTGGGAAGGGGATAAGACCACTCAGCCTTTCATTGTGTTTTAGTCCAAACCCCCCCCCCCCCCCCCCCAACCCCATGGAGCCCTGCCTGCTTTACCCTGCTGACCTCCCACAATCCTCTGCTCTCATCTGTGTGCATCTCTAAGCCTTTTGCACTCTCAGAAAGCCCACACTCCTTTATTCTCTTCATCCTTGCATTGTTTTCTCTCTCTTTATTTTCCCCTTCGTCGTCTAATTACCTCCGCCAAGGAGGTTATGTTTTTGCCAGGGTTTGTTTGTTTGTCTGTTTGTCTGTCCGTTAGTGTGCAACATAACTCAAAAAGTTATGGACAGATTTTTGATGAAATTTTCAGGGTTTGTTGGAAACGGGATAAGGAAGAAATGATTAACTTTTGGGGGTGATCCGGAAGAAATCCTGGATTCTGGATCACTTTGAAATTTTCGTTAACATTGTGGTAAATGGGGCCAAAATTTTCGTTTCCCAATATCTCGCTTAATTATTGACCAAAACTCATGAAATTTAAGTCAGGAATTGACAATGGGGTCCTCTATCACATTTCAAAGGCTGATCCGGATCTGATCCAGAAGGCGGATTTTATCTCAATTTATATAAAAAATGGGGGTGCCCTTACTTTTTGGCCTACTGTGCCTTTAATATTAAAGGTAGAAATTTCTGACAAGCGCCATCGTGTAGCTCAGTCAGTTCCGCATCGGGAGTATGCCACCGGATTTCATGTAGCTTTAATACTTAAGGAGCTAGATCCAGAAGAAAACCGCCATTACGAGAAATGTGATTTTCGTGAATAACTACTGAACTAATAAGGATATAATTATGAATCCAGCTGCTAATGGTATGTTTTCATGGTCTAGGAATCTTAAAATATAGGTAAAATAAATACGGGACTAATACTTATGGTGGAAATCACAATATGGGGGAATTGTGCAAATCTCATGCAATTTGACTCAGGGATTTACAATGGGGTGTTCTATCAAATGGCAAAGACTGATCCGGATCTTTCAAAAAATTATGGACAGATTTGGATGAAAATTTCAGGGAATATTGATACTGGCACAAGGAACAAATGATTAAATCTTGGTGGTGATCGTGTGTGTATGGGGGGGGGGCACTGATCTGCCTTGGTGGAGGTCTGCGCTCTCAGAGTGCTTTTCTAGTTGTTTATTTGAATCTTTCTTCTTCTTCATAAACTAAGGCCCTGTCCGTACGAAGAGGGATTCGGTCGTATCTGCAAAAGTTTTGGATCGGATAGGCCTTTCATCCACGTGAAACCAGAGTTGTCAGTCACTGAAACCGCAACTTTTTTTTTTTTTTTTTTTTTAATTAATCATTTTTTATTGAGGAGCAGGTCCAAAACAATAAATGTCTGTCACTGCAGACAAGAAATTTCAACATACACACATACATATGCCAAGACATTAATCAGGATATAACTCACAAAAATAAATAATGGATATACGTAAAAAAAAAAAAAAAAAAAACGCAACTTTTTGAAACCGGGTTGCAGAGTGGATACTTTTGAAAGTGCCAGTTTCGCGTCTTCATCTGTAGGACCAAACCGCAACGTTTCTAAAACGATGATGTCATAGCCCCACCTCTGTAACTTTTCACCCCGGAAGCAAGATGCCACTTCACAACAACAACAACAACAACAACAATGGCGGATTACAGAGTAGTGCTCGTGCTACAACAGCTATTCAGCTTGTTGGAAATATTGAATTCAAATCTAATAATAATAATAATAATAATAATGGTTTAGATTTAGATAGCACTTTTCTATGAACGCATACTCAAAGCGCGTACAGAGGATCCATTATTCATTCGCTCTCACATCCTCCCTCTGGTGGTGGTAAACTACATCTGTATCCACAGCTGTCCTGGGGCAGACTGACAGAAGCGTGGCTGCCAATCTGCGCCTACGGCCCCTCCGACCACCACCGAACATTCACACACATTCATACACCAGTGTGAGTAGCAGCACTGGAGGCAAGGAGGTTGAAGTGTCTTGCCCAAGGACACAACAGCACATGGACAGAGCAGGATTTGAACCACCCACCCTTCGGGTATTGGACAACCCACTCTACCATCTGAGCCATGGCCGCCCCTAAAAAATCTTCGTCTACTTTTTCATTACAATAAGCAACAAATAACCACAATATTTACTACATGCCCATTGGTCCTTTTTTTTTTTTCCTTTTGTCCAAATATTTTCACTTGTATGTGATGTTGGTACAAGTTCAACAAATAAAATTAGGGATGGGAATCGATAAGAATTTAACAATTCCGATTCCATTCTCAATTTTGCTTATCGATCCGATTCTCTTATCGATTCTCATTGGATGAGGGAACAAAAGAGTAGGAACGGGTGTGTTTGCATTAACTGTCTTTTATATTTCCATCTCTGCACAGAAAATATAACATATGGGGGGGGGGGGGGGGGGCTTAAAGTGAAACTAAAGACGCTTTACTAATCCCTCTATTGCCGCATTTCCGCTACATGGAACCAGTTCGACTCTGCCAAATCTCCCGTTGTTGTGCACCTCTTTTCCTTTCCCCTACCTTCAGGAACTTGTATTTGAGGGGGTACGACGTTTGTTGCCGGAACCGGGCCTGGATGACGGCCTGGAGTTCACTCTGCCGCTAGATTCACAAGCGTCGCAATGTAGCGAATCAAATATGTTACATTCCTGTAAATGATTCACATGCTGTGGACAAATGTTTGAACATGTTGTAGGGATTCCACCCTTTTGAAAACATGGAAGTTTTGACAGTATTACTAGTGGACCTGGTGTCGTCTTTTTGGACCGTTTCTGCCTCAATGCCATGTTGGCTACGTTCTGACCAAAACAATGCAGCGTACACATGACATCAGGTGGAATCGAGAAGCAGAATCGTTAAGCAGGCAGGCAAACGATTCCAAGGAATTGAGCTACTGGGATGCGGTTCTCAAAAAGAACCGGTTCTCGATTCCCATCTCTAAATGAAATAACATCTAATGATAAATAGTGAGACTTTAGAAAAAAAAAGGTTGACTTTTTTTTTTGTGTGTATTTTACTGTCTTTGGCTGTATCCTAAACTAGGCTGTCCAATATAAATCATAATAAGTCTCCTTTTTTTTTTTTTTTTTTTTAACACATTAGTTCTTGTAATTCACATCATACCAGACATTTTTCTTAGAAGCAAAACAGAAAGTAGCATGTTTTAATCCAACACCCCAAACCGCTGTGGTATGTTTGGTTTGGTTAAGGGTGGTATGGAAACCATCTTTAACCCCACATACTTCACCTCTACCAGGGTTCAGAAATGATGTTGATGCAGAAGTAAAAAGTACGACACATAGATAGAATAATAAACACACTGACCTGTGTGTGAGTCTGAACATGGGTCAGTTTAAAGTCTTCTACTCCATATACCCACCCTGACTGTGAACTGATCCCATTAATACTGAACAGGAAACATCAGACATTCACAGCAACCCAGTAAAACATACCAGTGATTCAGCCCAGACACACACACACAGACCATATGAAATACAGACAAGACTCTGCTTCTTTGAAAAACACCTCAGATCCATTTTAAAATGTGAATTTATCCACACTGCATTGATTCTGAATGATTCTGAGTGTATTTTTTAGACCTGATGTATGTTTGGTATTAGAGTCACGTTACCTGTAGAACCAGGGCAGAGCTGGAGCAACTTTACACTGTATTGTGAGTGTGTATATGTGTGTGTGTGTGTGTGTGTGTGTTTATTGTGAGTGTGTATAAGTGTGTTTGTGCGTGGTAAGCTCTGTTGCCCATACAGGACGGTCCATCCTCCAAATCCACTGTGTCAGGGAGCAAATTGGAAATGCCAATTTCACTTTACTGTGGCCCATATCTTATCTCTCCTTCCCCTCATCCCCCACTTAGCTCATGTGTAAATGAATAAGGTCCTCTCACATCTGCACATGTCCCATTCCTGTCTTCCATCCTCTCCTCTCGTTTTCTCTCCTATCCTCTCCTCTCCTCCTTGTCCTCCTCTTCCTTTCCTCTCTTCTTGTTTCCTTTCCTCTCCTTGTCTCCTCTCCTCTTGTTTCCTCTCCTCTCGTTTCCTCTCCTCTCCTCCCCTCTCCTCTGGTATCCTTTCCTCCTCACCTTGTCTCCTCTCCTCTCCTCCTTGTCCTCCTCTTCCTTTCCTCTCTTCTTGTTTCCTCTCCTCTCCTTTCCTCGTCCTACTCTTCCTCTCCTCGTTTCCTCTCCTCTCTTCTCCTCTCCTTGTATCCTTTCCTCCTCCCCTTGTCTCCTCCCTTCTCCTTTCCTTTCCTTGTCTCCTGTCCTTTCCTCCTTGTCCTCCTCTTCCTTTCCTCTCTTCTTGTTTCCTCTCCTCTCCTTGTCTCCTCTCCTCTCGTTTCCTCTTCTCCCATTTCCTCTCCTCTCCTTTCCTCCTTGTCCTCATTTCCTCTCCTCTCGTTTCCTCTCCTCCTCCTCACCTCCTCTTCCTCTTAGTAACTGTCTTTGGTCTTTGTGTTTTCTTCAGTACGACTACGAGGGCGGTGACATCAGTGACCTTCCCGTCGACCTCTCCGTGGTGTGGAATGGAAACTTTGTCATCGACAACCCGTTCAGCATTCAAGGTAGAACCCACTTTCTTTTTATACTATTTACTTTTCTCTTTTTCACTCTTATCTCTTGTCTAGAACTAGAAATTTGACTTGTTGCTGCTGTTTATCTGTCTGTAATGATTTTCTGTGAAGGAGCAATACCATGTGAACCCCCCCCCCCCTTCCTTCTGCTGTCATAAGAAATCTGTAATTTCATTTTTGACAGCCATCATGGAGAAAAAGGTGAAAGTGTACCATCCATTTGGAAAAACACTGTTCTTGTGTCAGGAATAGAAAGGAGGGGGGCGGAGGGAGTGATTGATGGATGGCAATGATAACAAACAAACATCCAACACTGAAATTAATAGGGATAGATGTTAGACGGGAAGATAAACAAATGGAGAAACCAATCGGCAGAAGAAAGGATGAAGGGAAGAGCGACGGGTGGATGACAGGTTGATGAATGCAGCGTGTAATGGCGGGGGGTAGATGAGAATGAAAGGATTGATAAAAGAAAAACACAAAGCGACATGGAGGGATGGCATTTATTATTTTAATCACTATTTGTGCATGAAGTGGAAAACAATTACCAACTCAAAATTCTTTATCAAGTGTAATATATTGGGTGGCGGAGGCTAATGATTTTAGACGTCCCATTACACAAGATAATACAAGTCTTGCTCTCAAGTGTGTCATACAGTCTTTGGGTCCAAATTTGCATGTGTAGAGTCAGATTAACCAACCCCGCCGACTCTTCCACTTTTTCTTTTTTTTGTCTTTTTTCATTTCCACTCACTGTTCTTTTTCGTCTGCAGATGAAACACATGCACATTTTAATCTCCCATCCTTTGTGTTCTATCTGACCTCATTTTGATAAATGTCAGACATGCAGTTCATTTGGCAGATTAGTTGAAAATTAGTTGCTTATCGGTCATGACCCAATTCTCCTGCCTGCGTTATTTTATTTAAAATGTGCTCCTTTAAGGTTTTCTATCTTTCTGTCTGTCTGTCTGTCTGTAGTAAAAACCTTCTCTCTGGGGATTAGGAGGCCTTTGTTTGGCATCTGTTATAAAGCACTGTAGCAAAATAATCACTGGAAATTCATCAGTGAGAAATATAATTCTGTAATTACCTAAATCTGCATGTCTAGATTTGTTTGCCAACTGTGAAGCTGGTGCCACAAGGCAGCTAACGTAGCTTAGCATAAAGGATGTAAGCAGCAGAAAAGAGCTAACCTGTTTTTTTTTGTTTGTTTGTTTTTTTTTACACAGGTCAGAGGTCAAAAATACTGGAACATTCACACAGTTGAGGTTCAGAGTGTGATATTTAACCCTGTAAAGCCTGAACCATTAAATCATTGGCAGAAAATTCCAGTTCTTTGAAACTGGAGCCTTTATTGGTCCTTCTGAACAACCTAAAAAAAAAGTTTTCAAATATCAACTTCCATGTATGACTTTCAATTTTGTATCATATTTGATACATCGGGTCTCAATGCTCAAATATTATCTACAGGGTGGGGAAGCAAAATGTACAATATTTTGAGGCAGGGATTGAAAGACAGTGTATGACCAATTAGTTTATTGAAAGTCATGAGAATTTATTTGCCACAAGAAAATTGACATCATAGAAAATGTTTTTATTCTATGTGTCCTCCTTCTTTCTCAATAACTGCCTTCACACACTTCCTGAAACTTGTGCAAGTGTTCCTCAAATATTCGGGTGACAACTTCTCCCATTCTTCTTTAATAGTATCTTCCAGACTTTCTCGTAATAGTTTTGCTCATAGTCATTCTCTTCTTTCCATTATAAACAGTCTTTATGGACACTCCAACTATTTTAGAAATCTCCTTTGGTGTGACGAGTGCATTCAGCAAATCACACACTCTTTGACGTTTGCTTTCCTGATTACTCATATGGGCAAAAGTTTCTGAAAGGGTATGGATAATAGTGTTAGGTATGATTATGACATCAATATATGTTTGGTTTCAAAACAATTGACGTAGTACCTGCTGAGAAAAAACAACTAAATGTTCATTGTAAATTTTTCCCTGTACAAAAGCACAAAACATTTAGTAACAAGAAGAATATTGTTCAAATTGCACTTAATTTTCTTTAGACATTTCCTGTTGTTCATATTTGTTCAGGTTATTCACATTTTATTGTTAAAGGATGTATTGTTAAGGCAAATATTTTGATAATTTAATGTTATTTTTTTGCATTAAAACCAAGAAGAACATTTGGAGTCTTTATTTATAGGTTATTATATTATTATTTTACTTGAGGATCATATTGGTCTGTATGTGGAACCTGAACTCAGACTAAGAGTCAGTTTTATTGTCATTCAATCAATGGTACATGATAGAACGAAATGTAGTTAACCCTATAAAGCCTGAACCATTTGATCGTTGACAGAAAATTCCAGTTCTTTGAAACTGGAGCCTTTATTGGTCCTTCTGAACAACCAAAAAAAAAAAAAAGTGTTTTCAAATATCAACTTCCATGTATGAGTTTCAATTTTGTATCATATTTGATACATCGGGTCTCAAAGCTCAAATATTATCTAGAAAAGCACAAAACATTTAGTAACAAGTAGAATATTGTTCAAATTGCTCTTAATTTTCTTTACATATTTCCTTTTGTTCATATTTGTTTAGGTTATTCACATTTTATTGTTAAAGGATGCATTGTTAAGACACATATTTTGATAACTTAATGTAGTTTTTTGCATTAAAACCAAGAAGAACATTTGGAGTCTTTATTTATAGGTTATTATATTATTATTTTACTTGAGGATCATATTGGTCTGTATGTGGAACCTGAACTCAGACTCAGAGTCAGTTTTATTGTCATTCAATCAATGGTACATAATAGAACGAAATGTAGTTAACCCTATAAAGCCTGAACCATTTGATCGTTGACAGAAAATTCCAGTTCTTTGAAACTGGAGCCTTTATTGGTCCTTCTGAACAACCAAAAGAAAAAAAAAAGGGTTTTCAAATATCAACTTCCATGTATGAGTTTCAATTTTGTATCATATTTGATACATTGGGTCTCAATGCTCAAATATTATTTTTGAACAAACAAAAACATAATGTAACATAAACATGTCTAAGAAATTGGTAATTGTTTTTCAAAATTGGCAAAGTTCTGCCTCCTTCCTCATTAATGACAGTCTTGTAGTGTGACTGGAAAGGCCTCTGGTTACGTGTATCTAATTGTATACATCAGGTTTTTGAAGAAAAAAAATATCACACTGATCATGTAGAGGGATTCAACACTCATGTATCGAATATGATACGGTTGGCGTTAAAGGGTTAATTATGTCTAGTCACACTCACCCAAAATTCACCCACTGTGGAAGCATTAATGGAAAAACACATGTTAGAGCAAGTGTTTTTTTTAGTTGAGGGGATATTAAGTCTGCAAACATCGTCCCTTAACCCGTAAAGACCCAAACATCCACCATCGACCGAAAGCATCTAATGATCTAAAATGTTTTATACCTGTTGATCCACGAATTCTATCAATACATGAAAAAAATGGTGTAAAATACAATTTGTCATCTTTTCATGGTCATCAGATATGACCCATTTGGACGTTCAGAGACTTCTTAGTTACTGTGGAAACACCGTCATCTTCTACAACATAGATTCACCAGTAAAAACCCATGGAGTTTGATGAATGATAGTGGATGGAGACTTGTTTTATGTTCAATTGAAGAAATCTTTGCTGAAAAAGTCACTTTCTTTTATGAATATCTACACGATCAGTCAACTTAATATACGAAAATACCAGATTTTTCAGTTAAAAATGCAAAATACAGAGAATAATATGGTAATAAACTGTGATAAATTACGTAAGAAAGGTTAAATAGAGAGAAAACTTCATTTGGGAACTGACGTAGAAGTAACTTTGGGTCTTTATGGATTAATGCAGCTCAAAGCTGAACGCCACCTACAACAAAACAGAAAAGAGATGAAAGTCAGTTCTGTAGAAACACGGTGGTAATAACAGAAACACACTGTCCTTGGATCCATGTGATTACTCATAAAAAAAAAAAAAAAATATGAATAATATTTTCAGTTTCTGCTTTTTCCCAGTGCATGATTCACCATCTGTACTCATATTAACACAAGTACAGGAAGTTCTCACTTTTACAATTAATACTTTTCATCTGCTTTTGCAAAAGGATGAGGTCAGAGGCATCATGGATGGACAGCCCACTATTTTTTGATTCATAACTTTTGAACCAGACAAGTTTAAGACAAATATTACACATAATTGGAAAGGTCTAAATGCCATCTTAAACACAATCAAAGGTCAAAATTTAGTTTCAAATATTTTTAAATGAAAAATATCAAAAACTATTGCATCACGGATGGACAAAAAATTAATGTCTATTTTTTGCAATTTTGCAAAAATTAAATTCTGTAATGAAAATGTTTACATCTATGAACTGTACTTGAACATAACATGAACAAATATGAACAACCTGAAAATTCTTAACAAAAATAAGTGCAATTTTAACAATATTACGCCTTAGTTTATCATTTATACGTGTGCATCACAACTTACAGATCACAGTGGATCTACAAATACACAAAAGATTTCGTAACAGGCAGAATATTGGTAAAATTCTACATACATCTCTTAAGATGTTTCATATTGTTCATATTTCTTCAGGTTATTCACCTTTTTTATTAAAGGCTAGTCTGTAAATATAAACATTTTTGTGTTATTTTACTTTTTTTACACTACAAAAAAGACAAAAATTTGCATTTTTCATTATTTATAGGTTGTTATGATTGTATTTTACGGGTCTGATCCACTTCAGATTGAAATGACTTGAAATTATTTTCACATCCTTGATTATTAATATCTTCATTATAATTTTTGCATTTCACAAATTCATCCCAGGGGCCGGATTGGACCCTTTGGTGGGGCGGATTTGGCCCCCGGGCTGCATGTTTGACACCTCTGCCTTAAACCTTCTATTTTATAACCTACGGAAAAAGAAAAAAAAAAAAAAAAAAAAATCAGACCTGAATAGCAAGAGTTTTGAAAAATGATGGAGAAATCAAAAACATCTCAGATAGAACAGATAAGGACAGATAACATGAAACAGATTTGGATTATTATGGATTACTAGCACCGTGCGTTGACCCTTGGGGAACCATGGGTCATATTAATACCGATACCGAGGGACCAAAGTTAGTAAATGTGTTGTTCCTGTTTTTAACTTCATTTCCCATCATGCAGCGTGGTTGTGCACTTCTGGTCAACCGAGCAACGTGATTATAAGGCTATTCCAAAATGACTAACATCTGCCAAAATGTTGGTCCTATCAACTTGCCGAGATATTTAATGTGGAGCTGATACTATTCCTCAACTGTAGGTACCAAACTGGTCAGTTAAAAACATCTCAGTTTCTCAGAACCCTGCAGATACACACACACACACACAGACGCTCTGAGACCTTCCAGTATTATGATATAGATAACACTGGGTTACAAAAAATGTTTTTTGCAAGTTGTCTAGGTTTTTTCAACTGAATTAGAACCATTTTGCACCGCTAAATCCAAAAATGACATCTGTTTTTCTCAATCAGGTCAGGTTTTTTTTGCTAATTTGATTTTGAAAAATTTGATCTTCTCACAAACTTGATGACATTTTTGTGACTTTATCAGTTGATTTTTTTATATTGTTCTCACCCAAAATAGGTTTTAAGAGAAAAAAAAAAAAAAAAAAGCATTTGTGTATTCACCGCAGATGTAGCAGAATACGTCAGGCTTAGTTTTGCAAGATCTTCTAGTCGAAGCCATTTCATTCACCTGTAATATTAAAAAAAAAAAAAAAATCATAAATTGGCAAAAGTAAAATCTTCAGAACTTGTTTATTGCAAGAAATATAAAAGAATTTTGTATCATATGATGTGAAAATGCCCATAAATGTAAGCAAAAATGTTAAAAAGCCAATATGTAGCATAGTTGAGAAAGTTGACCTGATTGAGCAAAATGAATGTGATTTTTGGATTCAGCACACCAAAATGATCCTAAATCAGCTCAAAAAACTTCAACAATAAATTTGTTGTTGTTGTCCAGTGTTATAATTACATTTTTCCGACCTAAACTTCTGTCTTATCACATATGCATTAGTGTTCTGACCCGACTCCTTCTTTTCTACTCATAAATAGATTGTAATATTTGCAGCCCTGTAACCATCCAATGACATGCACAGTAGTTATTTACATTTTAATCAGTGTTTGCAGAGTATTTTTGAGCTCCAATGAGAGGTTAATCCTTTTTTTTTTTTTAATATTATTTTAAGCTAAGTTAATCACCTCAGGCTTTAGCTCCTGCCTGAACACACAAACATGTCATACTCTCATTAAACACTTGCCTTTAAGCCAAATTCTATCATTACATAATGATTTTCACCAGTGAAAGTAAATGACTTGTTGATCAATATTTGTTTTCGCTAAACATGACAAATTATTGAAAGCAGAATTGTTGAAAATGTACAATTTAGTGAGGAAAATGATAAAACATGCCAATATTTGTTTCATGTGTGTAACCCTTTGTGGCTGCTGTAATTGCACATTGATCGTTCGTCCCCTGAGGGTGATTCTCTCGGCTTCAACTGTCAGTTTTTGACACAGAAAATGAAACTAAACACTGTGTGAAGCAGCGTCGATGCTCCTCCAAATCCTCAAATTTCCTGCTGACATCAACTCACATCTGATATTTATCACCGACACAGTTCACAAGCTGAGTTAAACACATGAAGTTGAAAGGAATGTCGGAGGTTTTAGGGAAGATCTGAGATCAGCTGAGTGAAATGTGGACAAACTCAAGCAGGCGTGGTGGTTTTTACTGAGATATTACTGGGCATCAAAATGGAGAAAGCTGCTGTGCACATTTATCTATGTCACAGGTGTCAAACATATGGTCCGTGGGCCAAAACCAGCCCACCAAAGGTTTCAATTTGACCCGTGGGATGAATTTGTAAAGCGCAAAAATTACACTGAAGACATTAACAGTCAAAGGTGTCGAACTCTTACAGTTTATTTATTCTAGTTTAGATTTTATTCTTTATCTTCTTATCTTATATGCCAAAACCGAGATCTGGTTAATCCTATAACGCCAAACGTATCATATTTGATACATGAGTTTTGAAGCCCTCTTCATGATCAGTGTGATATTTTTTTTCTTCAAAAACCTGATGTATACAATTAGATACATGCAATACACAGATAATCCACCAGGGGGGAGGAATTCATTCACCAGAGGTCTTTCCAGTGACACTACAAGACTGTCATTAATGAGGAAGGAGGCAAAACTTCAATTTTGAAAAATAATTACCAATTTTTTAGACGGGTTTGTGTTATGTTATGTTTTTGTTTGTTCAAAATGACTAATATTTGAGCATTGAGACCCGATGTGTCAAATATGATACAAAATTGAAACTCATACATGAAAATTGATATTTGAAAACAGTTTTTTTTTTGATTGTTCAGAACGACCAATAAAAGCTCCAGTTTCAAAGAACTGGAATTTTGTGTCAGTGATTTAATGGTTGAGGCTTCACAGGGTTAAAGTTTACAAATGAATTTTAAAAGTAGTTAAAATTGTTGCTCGGTGCTTTTAGAAAAAAAAAAAAACATTGCTAGAATGGTCTAAAAGTTGCTAAATCTAGCAACAAAAGAAGACACATGCAGACAGAACATTCATGGAAAATATCCCTGTTTAAATCTTATTAAAGCAACTATAATCATTTTTTTTTTATTCCATATATTTATAACTTTGGCAATTTGGAAAAGGAATTACCAATTTGTTAGACATGTTTGTGTTTTTGTTTGTTCAAAAATAATAATATTTGAGTATTGAGACCCGATGTATCAAATATGATACAAAATTGAAACTCATACATGGAAGTTGATATTTGAAAACATTTTTTTTGTTGTTGTTCAGAAGGACCAATAAAGGCTCCAGTTTCAAAGAACTGGAATTTTCTGTCAACGATTTAATAGTTCAGACTTTACAGGGTTAACGACATTTCGTTTTATCATGTACCATTGATTGAATGACAATAAAACTGAGTCTGAGTCTGAGTTCAGGTTCCACATACAGATCAATATGATCCGCAAGTAAAATAATAATATAATAACCTATAAATAAGGACTCCAAATGTTCTTCTTGGTTTTAATGCAAAAAAATAACATTAAATTATCAAAGTATGTGTCTTAACAATACATCCTTTAACAATAAAATGTGAATAACCTGAACAAATTTGAACAACAGGAAATGTCTAAAGAAAATTAAGTGCAATTTAACTATATTCTACTTGTTAGTAAATGTTTTGTGCTTTTGTAGATCCGATCTTTAATGCAGATGTATAAATTGTAAGTTGAAGCATATTTTAAAATTGCACTTATTTTTGTCCAGAAATTTCCGTTTTGAAATTTCTTCAAATGTTTTCAAATGTGAAGAACTTGAAATGTCTTCAGAACAATAAGTGTAATTTTAACAATATTCTGCCTGATACTGAATGTTGTGTGTATTTGTAGATCCACTGTGATCTGTACGTTATAATATACATGTGTAAATGATAAACTGAAGCAGAATATTGTTAAAATTACACTTATTCTTTCAGTTTGTTCGAGTTATTCACATTGTTTGAAAGGATTGTTTGTAGATGTAAACCTTTTCATTGTTTAATTTGACTTTTTTCACTGTAAAATATAGAAAAAAGTTTGGAGTTGACATTATTTCTATATTATTATGTTATTATTTTACTGCTTCGGCCCACTGCAGATCAAATTTAGCTGAATGTGACCCCTGAACTAAAATGAGTTTGACACCCCTGCTGTAGACTATATTACATAAATTTAGCGCGTAGGTTAGTTTTAAAGGTCTGGAACTTCTCAAACATCCGTTATAAAACCGTCGTCTCCCATTAAGACCTTCTCCTCCTTTTCTCCTCCTTTTTTTCTCTCCTCCTCTGTTAATCCCTCCTCTTTCCTTCCCTCTTTTGCGTCTGTATTTTTCGTCGTCTGAGGCTGAGCCGGTC